>NC_052322.1:20524536-20742466 GCF_016432855.1 Salvelinus namaycush
GACACTTATGAAATTCTTGTAATTATACTTCAGTATTCCGTAGTAAAATCTGACAAAAATATCTAAAGACACTGAAGCAGCAAACTTTGTGGAAATTAATATTTGTGTCATTCTCAAAACTTGTGGCCACGACTGTACACACACGCCTGCACACTCGCTTGCATGCATGCATACACAGTGGTGCAGTGGTCTGAGTGGCGCAGCGGTCAAAGGCACTGCATCTCAATGCTAGAGGTGTCACTACAGACCCTGGTTCGATTCCAGGCTTTATCACAACCGGCCGTGATTGGGAGTCCCATAAGGTGGCGCACACATGGCCCAGCGTCGTCCGGGTTAGGGTTTGGCCGGGGTTGTTGTAAATAAGAATGTGTTCTTAACTGACTTGCCTAGTTAAATAAAGTTTTTTTTTTTTTTTTAATTTTACCCCCTTTTCTCCCCAATTTTCGTGGTATCCAATGGCTAGTAATTACTATCTTGTCTCATCGCTACAACTCCCGTACGGGCTCGGGAGAGACGAAGGTCGAAAGCCATGCGTCCTCCGAAGCACAACCCAACCAAGCCGCACTGCTTCTTAACACAGCGCGCCTCCAACCCGGAAGCCAGCCGCACCAATGTGTCGGAGGAAACACCGTGTACCTGGCCCCCTTGGTTAGCGCGCACTGCGCCCGGCCCGCCACAGGAGTCGCTGGAGCGCGATGAGACAAGGATATCCCTACCGGTCAAACCCTCCCTAACCCGGACGACGCTATGCCAATTGTGCGTCGCCCCACGGACCTCCCGGTCACGGCCGGCTGCGACAGAGCCTGGGCGCGAACCCAGAGACTCTGGTGGCGCAGCTAGCACTGCGATGCAGTGCCCTAGACCACTGCGCCACCCGGGAGTCCCATAAAATTTTAATTAACACAGACACACTGTAATGATCTGGGTGTCGTGGGTGTGAAGTCAGTCGCAGGAAACAGAGAGTTCAAGGTAGTGCTCTTTAATGCACACACGGCGGACATAGGCCACCCCACGAAACACTGGGTGCTGAAAAACAAGTGGCCCAAACACGGGGACTAAAACAGTCCAGCAAAACCCACGAACAGGAACAAACACGTTCGTCTCCAACATACACAAATGTTACAACAAACAATCCCGCACAAAGAAACAGGCTGACTAATAAAGCCCAACTAATCACCACAAACGCATAACAGGTGTAACCAATAAACAGACAAGGAGGGGGAGGAAAGAATCAGTGGCAGCTAGTAGGCCGGCGACGACGACCGCTGAGCGCCACCCGAACGGGAAGGGGAGCCACCTTCGGTCGGAGTCGTGACACACACACACTTCCATGCACACGCACAGGCTTAACAGCCTCCTCAGTACATGCTGTGCACACCACAGGCTGTAGTACACAAAGAAAAAAGCATCTTTGTACCACAATAACTCCTTGGTTTTCCCTCATTGATTTCTGTTGGAGGACAATGAATTTACGCAAATTACAATGCATTGTTATGGTCTCGCCATAACAATGAAACACCTGGGGAGGGATGATTGGAGAGAGAAAGAGACAGACAGAGACGTTATTACCCAGGAATAATTGGTTGATTTTCAATTTGATGGAAGTAGATGAGAAGAGAGCTGATTGAAGTGGATTATGCTTATGTGTGCCTACTGCTCAATATTGTTTGAGAATCTGACTGAGTATGTCTGGTGTCTGTGTATGCAAGTGAGTGCTGTTCTCACTTCAACAGCTTGAATGACTTCACAAAGTGGATCTCCACTCCAAATGGAAGTAGAGAAAGACAAACATGGGAGGTGATTATGGTCCCACCAGGAAAGATGGAGAAGAAGTGGAGGTTTTAATGACTTCAAAAATAACAGTCCCTTCAGACCCTTTATTGCCCAAAAATCTGCCATAGAGAATCCATATTTAATGAGCCTTAGGAGCATTAGCACGCTCATCCATTCTGCTCTTACCGAAGTGGTGACAGATGTATCTCCCAAGACAGATGCACTGTAAATTTCCTCATCCCTCTAGCATTTTTCAATATCCTTGATTTTTCCCCACCCCCTTGTATTTTTTTCAGTTTTTTTTAAAGGAATTATTCTAAATCAGCTGTCTAGTCACCCAGCTGCATTTTATAGTGAGGGAGTGCCAGTGTTGTCTTCTGTGCAGATGGTGACTGAATGGCTGGCTAAGGCTTGGTGAACACATGTCGTACCGCCGGCCGTACATGTGCAGAAAGACAGCTTCAGAGAGGGAAGCTGCCGCCTTCCTTCACTGTAGAAACCTAGAATAACCCAGCTTCCAGTTCCAATATTGACTGAAATGTTATGAGCGCAATGTATGCACTCATGTCAGGGATGTTTTCAAAACTTGTTCTCTTTTGATATTCATGTCAGCATGCAGCGTATGCATGTAACTTACAGCACCTGCTCCCCTGTCATCTAATTGTCATTTTACTTTTGTTTGAAGGTTGTTTTTTTTCTAGGAAAACACCTTTTATTCTTTTGCATTCTGCCAAGTGTGAAGCTCCTGTAGGTGTGCATATTCTGAACACTCCTAAATGATAAAAACCTGAATAAAATATCGTCCTTCAGAAAATAAATCTGGTTCATATTCACACCATCCGTCAGTGTAACAATAGGATTTATTCCCTCTTAGGGCCTTTCTTTTGTCCTTGGACGTTTTGATTGATGTATCTCAGCCCCCTCTCAGGGTAAGAGGTGCTGCTTGAGGCTCTGTGGGCTGTCTGTCTTACAAGGTTTTCAATTCCATAGTAATCACATGGCACATTACCTGAGGGTCAGATGGAGAGGTCCAGAGACATAGACAGACTACGAATACAGTACATGTTCACAGATGGGCCTCGTTGTACGTGTTATGTTTGCAGATGTACTCCTACTTTTGTAAGAGACTGTCTACAATGGGAGACTGTCTTATGTACTTGAGATGTGGAATTGTTGTACAGTAAGTCTCTTTTGATCATGTGTTTTACGAATTATGGCAGAACCTGCTCTTCCATTGAATCATATTGCAGAAGTGTCCTTTCAAATCAGAGCAAATCGAAAAAGGTCTTCCTGTGGACATTCACAGAAGGCAAAAACATAATTCCCACTATGAAAGTGGTGGTGGTGAACAATACAGCTAAACTAACACACTCAGCGGGTTTAGGCAATAGTGGGTGGGCCGATAAGACAATTGAAAAGCCATATCAGTGACGTTATTGGTGCCCTGTAAAGCAGTGGGAGCCGGTCAGTGTGGCGGTGTCCATGGCTGCTCGGGGTACAGAGTACGTAGTACGGAAACCCGAGCTCAGCGCTGACTCATGACACATTTCCTCAGCTGGAAAGAGAAGGATACCTCCCACAGAAAGCAAGACAAAAAATAACACAAAGACCTCATTGCTCACTCCTAACCTAGATGTACTTTACATGAAAGTAACCCAAAGGTCTCTCCTGCCTGATGAGCCAGCCAGAACAATGGGGATGAGTGAGAGTGTAAATAAATGCAGCTTCCAAGTGTGCCGACCTGTGGAGGGAACAAGGCCAGATGGAAGGGAACATTGCCCTGAATGAAACGCAGCACCCTTCAGTACAGACAGTGCATACTATTGACATCTTATTCGGTATATACAATGGCACTGTCTAAATGTCTAAATCAAGTAACTGATTCATCTCCCTCCACCCGTGACACACTGATGTGCAAATCAAACACACTATCTGAATCGGTTAACTCCTGGCCTTAAGCTACTTATTTGAATACATCCCTGTGCCTTTTCATCTTCTGTATGCCTGATTTGCCAGCTTTCCACAAAACCAATGGTGGAGAGAGGAGAATGGTGCTTGGTAATTTCAGGCATAGAGCTGGTTTGAAAGAATGAATGTCTTCTTTAAAAATCCCCCTCCTGGTTACTTTGTGACCGATGTCGTGAGCCCAGGAGTCGGTCCATCAGGAATCTGAGGAATCTGTAGGACTCTTCTGGCTCTCATGTGGAGCTAAACAGCTCTGAGATGGAGACATCTATCAGAGCACAGCACAGGACCTGAATTTACGGTGACATCGGAATGTAGGCTACTGTATATGCACAACCAAGGTGCATAATACATTAGCCTAGTTGTACAGATGGGAAAGTACTGTATATAGTGGCAATGTACAGTATATCATTTGAAATAATAGCCTGAAATGGTATTTTCATTTCTAAATCAATTTAATGTGATATAATAACATTTTAGAATTGAATGTATTTTCATAATTTAGAATTCAAGTTCATTTCAATTCCCTGTTTACTTTAGCCTAATCTACATTAGCCGAAATCAGACGTTTCCCTTTACCAGGATCAAGTGGGGTAAAAGTGGGATATCCTGAGCTTTACCCTAGTACTGTAATGATGACAGCGGAAGGAGGGAGGGAGCAGGAAGACGGGGGAGGAGGAGAGGGGGCCAGCCCTCTAAACACCTGCAGTCACAGACCTTCACAGCATAGGACCCTCATAAGGAGACGACATAAGGACCTATATATTCTCTTATTTTCAGATGGATGAGTGCAATGGGAATACGACAAAAACTGTTGAAATTATAATTCTATAATTCTTGATCTGAAATCTATGGGATATGTTTTATGTGGTTTGTAAATAATTCGAGAGAGACTAAGAAACTCTGTGACTCTAGGCTATATGGTTATAATTGAGTGAACGCTTAAGCATTTAAGACCTTTTCAAACGGATTTTGGTTGTTTTCGTGTGGAACTTCAGTATTTTAAATTGTTGAGCGAGACGCCCAAGGAATGTAGCGATAACATCTTATTATGTGAGTGTCGGGTCTCCTACACGAGAAAAAGAAAAAGGTAGGCTACGTTGGCAAGTTCTCTCTAGACACTTTTTCAAAATCACAAGTATTTGTTTGTTTGTTTTAGTCAGTTTGTTGAGGGACCAATGTAATTACCAAGAACGAAGGGGTAGCCTACATCTGGAGAGAACGTCTACTCGCTCTTTCTTTTGATGTGTGAGTTCACAGGTAACTGCGATGTTATCAGGAGCCATTGATCGACGTCATGGTCATGAAATGAATTCCTACATAATATGCACAGTCGACAGTTCATGATTCCCCCCCTCAAACAATTACAAGATGAAAACATTGAGAATATAAACAGTTTCAAATGAGAAATAATTGTTTTTGTAATGTTCACAGGACACAAATGTACATAAGTCAAACTTGTAGGCAGAGAAAAAAATGGGCCATGACAAAGGTTAGGTTTATAATTGTAGAATAAGTGCTTTATAAACCACAACCTGATATTTATTGCTGGGCACACATTTCCCCACTCAAGGGAAAATATTTTTATGAATGTATTTACATTCTATTTATGAAGTTCTATGAAGTTCTTTAAATAACTTGCTATTTAATTTCCTCCCTTTGGTAAGGTATTGTAGCAGATGTAGATGTACTCTGTGGCCTACTTGATATATTTGGTTAGAAAAATAAGAGCATTCCAGGGCGCATCTGATAAGTACTCCTTTGGGGAGAGAATTTAATGGAGGTTATGGTCTCAGCTTTTAGTATTCATAATTTATAAACAATCCTATCCAGCAAAGTGCAGATACTACATAATGAATGCTTACATAAAAGTAAAACAGTTACCTGACAACACCCCTAAACTGTCAGAAATGGTTTTCACATTATTTTCAGAGCAAAAATTTTGTATTTCCTGCATGAGGCAAGAAATTCACTGTTACTGTGTGTCTCAGTACGACTGTCTAGCACAAACAGGTCTATGAATTCTGTCTCCCATGCCCTCACTCAGGCACACACAATCTCACATCACACAGTGGTTTCTTTCTCTCTGTCTCCCTCTCTCACACACACACACAAACGTGACAATGAATTATTATCTTTCAGACCTGTTTCTACTATGGATAGTGCCAAGACAGCGACTCGAGCCCTACTCCTCCTGTTGAGTTTCTGTATTTGCAGTACCTCAGGCCTCCAACAGTCTGCTCCAAGGATACGCCTGTCTTTCAAAGGTGAGTCACTTGACCAGAACAAAGGTCACTCAGACACTGCTCATATGTCAGCTGGCATGGCTTCCAGGATAGCTTGGTTCAGATGTTTTCTATTTTGGCTTTTGTTGTTCTTAGCGAACCTTTCAGCGATCTCAGAAAGTCTTGTGGTTTACATGCACACAATCACGTGCAGGCACGCACACATGCACATACACACACGCAAGCACACAAATACACACACATATGTTTCCTCTTTTATACATATGTAAAAAGCTTATATCCTGCCTACTGGCAAAAAGTTAATGAGAGAAAACAAAAGGTGGATGTTGCCATTGAGTGGGGGGTGGAAGTTGTGGTCTCTAGTGCCCTTCATAACAGTTGAGCCCACACCCTAAGCCCTCATTAACATAGTACAACATTTGTATTTGATTTATGTTAATGATTCAATGACAACATTTAACTACAGAGATGAGAAAGATTCTCCAAAATCAATTATTCGATCTGCTTATTCAAATAACAGCTGGGTCTTAAGGAATTGTTACCATACATTTCCATGAATTGTTTACGAGGTTTAGTGTTAGATTTGTGACATTAAATAATTAAGTAATCTTCAGTAAGAAACTGCTAGCCTTTGGCTGCTAACAGCTGAGAACTGCTGGCTAACTGGCTACCACAAAAACAGTCAACAACTTCGGGAGTACAGACCCACAGAAATAGTCTGGCGATCAGTGGCGAAAGTAATAACTGCCGAAAATGCACAGTCAAGGAGGAGAATAATTATTCTGTAAAGAAAAATATATATATTTGAAATAGAGTGATACTAAGACAAAATAAACTTGACATAGTGTGTAAATGATAACACATTAGTGCAGGAAATTGAGACATTGATTAAAATGCTGGAAGTGAATGCTGGAATTTTTCTTTTTTGCAAAAGCTGTGTGCATTAATTAAGGAAATAGAAGCCTGGCTCAAGTAGAAGCCTGTCTCTAATAAGCTCCTGTTGTGTTTAGGGATTTAAGCAAATAAACCCTCGGGTATTCATTGAAATTACGGTAGTTTACGGTAGTTCAAGTACATATAAGCTTAGTTGGTTGCAATGTGATGTGGTAGAGTTTGTCACAGAAGTTAAGCCCACACACCAGTGTTTGCATAATGGTTGCTAATAGTAAGGGTAAGCCTGAACTGGTGGTGAACTAACCAAATGGTATTATATTAGATTGCTGGCATATTGGATTGTATCGGATTGCTGTGGATGATATTACATTTATTGTTTGCTTGCTGTAACTGTCTCTCACCCTCTTCCATCATTCACAGAGTGGTGTTGATTTCACAATGAATGCAACCAATGTGTAAAAATCTCACTAATATATTTTGTCAGTCAAATCCGTGTAAAGATCTCACTGATATCATTTGTCAGTCATATCCACCCACTCACCCCTAAAACCCAATCATCTCCACTTCATTTCCAAGAATAGGTGGAAAATCGGGATTTGCTCCCCTGCTCTGTGTTTTCTGACATTCCAAAGATTGATTGTTCATTGTTTGCGACAGGGACTCTCTTTGTTCCATAAGGCGCCTGTGGAGGAGGGTTTTTGGGGAGGGACGGGGGAGGGGTGCATGTGACTCCCTCCCATGGACGTGATTTAGAGACTGGGACTGGGACTGGGTGAGTGGGGCAGGAGGAGAGGAGGACCACTGAAAAGATGCCGGATCAAGATTGTAAATGATATGATCTATGATCAAGGCCCTTCGTGTTTCCTGGTTGATGGGAACTGTGTCTGAGGAAGGGACAAAAAAAAGTTTCCAGTGACCTAGGACAGGGGTGTCAAACTCATTCCATGGAGGTCCTAGTGTCTGCTGGATCTTGTTTTTTCTTTTTAATTAAGACCTAGACAACCAGGTGAAGGTTGTTCCATACTAATCAGTGACCTTCATTTATCAATTAAGTACAAGGGAGGAGGGAAACCCCGCACACACTCGGACCTGAGTTTGACATGTGTGACCTAGAATGGCAGGTAGAAATAGAGCCAGAGAAATATGGATTTTAGGTTGTCTTCTGCATTATGGAGGCAATGGTTTAAAGCCTCACTTGGACTTATTTTACACTTTAAAAGGGTCAGATCGGGGACATTTGTCTCAGGTCTTTCATGTCTGGACCTGGTTAACCTGAATCAAATGAGGTGTGAAGATACATGAAGTGTTTTTTTTATCAGATAGTGCCAACACATTGTTATGGCGATGAGGATGGGCGCGGCCATGCACTGTGTCGGGACCTGGGGGTGTGTGTTGGCATGTTGCTAGTTTTAGCCTGTGCTGTCCACTTTGCCCCAGTGGACGGAGCAGATGGACGTTTGCCAGAGAGGCTTGTTATCCTGTGTTTACCTTGGAGGAACAGAACCGGACCTTGCCCCACCTTTTAAGAACCATCCCGTGTCAGCCAGGAGCAGATCCGATTGCGCAGCAGCTTATTTTAGCGGCACATTGACTGCATCCTGTTAACCATATTCAGACAAACAGTCACCTCAAAGGAAGACGGCAGAGCACTTTGATGTAAACACAGATGTCCTTACTCTGGCCAGGCTAAAACAGTACGTGCATATGCTGATGTTTGTTCACAAACCTTTGTCAAATGCCATGGGACATTCATCATAAGTCCCACATGGACAAACTGAGGGATTTTGTATAGATTACACATGTTTCTACGGTACTTAGTAAATACATCATAGCACATACACGTTTAAAAGCTATTGTACATACAGTGGCAAGAAAAAGTATGTGAACCCTTTGGAAATACCTGGATTTCTGCATAAATTGGTCATAAAATTTGATCTGATCTTCATGTAGGTCACAACAATAGACAAACACAGTCTGCTTAAACTAATAACACACAAACATTTATATGTTTTAATGTCTTTATTGAACACACCGTGTAAACATTCACAGTGCAGGGTGGGAAAAGTATGTGAACCCTTGAATTTATTAACTGGTTGACCCTCCTTTGGCAGCAATAACCTCAGCCAAACGTTTTCTGTAGTTGCGGATCAGACTTCAATTGGCGGACAGATAGCCTAACATTCTCCTGCAAAATGTCTTGATAAACTTGGGAATTCATTGTTCCGTAAATGATAGCAAGCTGTCCAGGCCCTGGGGCAGCAAAGCAGCCCCAAACCATGATGCTCCCTCCACAATACTTTACAGTTGGGATGAGGTTTTGATGTTGGTGTGCTGTACCTTTTTTTCTCCACATATTGTGTGTTCCTTCCAAACAACGCAACTGTAGTTTCATCTGTCCACAGAATACTTTGCCAGTAGCGCTGGAACATCCAGGTGCACTTTTGCAAACTTCAGACATGCGGCAATGTTTTTTTGGGATAGCAGTGGCTTCTTCCGTGGTGTCCTCCCATGAACACCATTCTTGTTTAGTGTTTTACGTATCGTAGATTCATCAACAGAGATGTTAGCATGTTCCAGAGATTTCTGTAAGTCTTTAGCTGATACTCTAGGATTCTTCTTAACCTCATTGAGCATTCAGTGCTGAACTTTCTCCATTTATAGACAGCTTCACGACTTATATCTCCCTCACTAACTTTAAGCATCAGCTGTCAGAGCAGCTTACCGATCACTGCACCTGTACACAGCCCATCTGTAAATAGCCCACCCAACTGCCTCATCCCCGTATTGTTATTTATTTTTGCTCTTTTGTACCCCGGTATCTCTACTTGCACATCATCATCTGCACATCTATCACTCCCGTGTTAATGCTAAATTGTAATTATTTCGCCACTATGGCCTATTTATTGCCTTACCTCCCTAATCTTACTACATTTGCACACACTGTATATAGATTTTTCTATTGCGTTATTGACTGTATGTTTGTTTATTCCATGTGTAAGTCTGTGTTGTTGTTTGTGTCGCACTGCTTTGCTTTAGCTTGGCCAGGTCGCAGTTGTAAATGAGAACTTGTTCTCAACTGGCCTACTTGGTTAAATAGAGGTGAATTTTTATTTTTTTGTCTTACCGTTGACTGATGAATATCAAGGCTTTTAGAGATACTTTTGTAACCGTTTCCAGCTTTATGCAAGTTAATCTTAGGTCTTCTGAGATCTCTTTTTTTTTGAGGCATGGTTCAAATAAGGTAATGCTTCTTGTGAATAGCAAACTCAAATTTTGTGAGTGTTTTTTATAGGGCAAGGTAGCTCTAACCAACATATCCAATCTTGTCTCATTGATTAGACTCCAGGTTAGCTGACTCCTGACTCCAATTAACTTTTGGAGAAGTCATTAGCCTAGGGGTTCACATACTTTTTCCAACCTACACTGTGAATGTTTAAATGATGTATTCAATATCGACAAGAAAAATACAATCATTTTGTGTTATTAGTTTAAGCACATATGTTTGTCTATTGTGGTGACAAATTTGATGACCAATTTTATGCAGAAATCCAGGTAATTCCAAAGGGTTCACATACTGTTTCTAGCCACTGTAGATCAGTTTTATTGAACCTTTATTTAACCATTAAGGTCAAGATACTTTATTTTACAAGGGAGACCTGGCCAAGAGGGCAGCTCCAGTAAATATAGTAATTATGATGGCCTGATACGGGGAGATGTGACATCTCTTGTCTCTGAATGAATGGGTGTAAAACTCATTCATGGTGCTTTTCCATTAAGACTTACTCACACACCAGTGTTTTATGTTCATGTGATCTCTAGTGTTATTGTGTTTCCCTCAGGAGTGTGATGATAAAGATTTGTGGCGAGCAGAATCAACAACCTCTGCATCGTTCAAGACTGTTGCTTTGTGAGAAGGTTTTAACGTTCAGTTGGTCATTGTTATGTAAATGCAGGCTGCCTTGGCTCCAAGTCAGAGCAGGTCCGCCAGAGCCATGGCCCAGTGCGACACGGGTGCCGTTCCGCATAGAAGGAAAGAGAAAATTCGGAGCCTTTTGTGTAAATCACTCGGGTGGAAGAGAGAGACGGAACATGCTGGGGAAATGCGCCATCAGAGAGTGGGTCACAGAACAGACCTGGTTTAAAGGGTTTACTTAGAGTTCCTCATACCGTGTGTCCTCAGAGACCTGCATTAGCATCCATAAAGTTGCACAGTACATTCAGTCAATGCCACAAACTCAATCAGAAGCTTGGAACACATGAAATATTGAAATCTTAAAAGCCTCTGGAATACGTCCTGAGAAGTTACATATTTAGTCATTTGCACATTTTCTCTTGGTGTTAGTAGTCTATGTTTTGTAAATGCTGCTGATAGTGAGAAATAAAGCACTTGTAGTTGTTATCAGGGAAACTGCATGGGAAAGATTCAAGGCAATAAACAGAAAGAGCTCATGGCTTCCCCTGCTGAATATTAAGATTGTACCATTCTCATCTGCTACAGAACTTATTTTGCATATGATTTACACTAACGTTGTGTCCCTGTGTGTGTCTATGCATATTTGTGCATCTATGCGTCTCTCTCCTCCGCAGAGTTGTTGGACACCAGAGCAGTCCGTCCCTTCTCCTTCTCCTTCAACACCAGTGACTACCGCATCCTGCTGATGGACCAGGACCAGGGCCGTCTCTACCTGGGCAGCCGGGAGTACCTGGTGGCCCTGGATATGCACAACGTCAACAAGGAGCCCCTCATAGTAAGAACACACATAACCACAACTCCCTCAAAAAGGCCAATGAGACTGGAGGAATCTTTCCTGTGTATGCATAACTTTATCACAGTTTAATGTGGTAGTATTTTTTTTATTTAACCAGGCAAGTCAGTTAAGAACAAATTCTTATTGACAACGACGGTTTACCGGGAAACTGCCTTGTTCAGGGGCAGAACGACAGATTTTTACCTCGTCAGCTCGGGGATTTGATCCAGCAACTTTTCGGTTACTGGACCAACGCTCTAACCACTAGGCTACCTGCCGCCCCATAGTAAAAGACCTCAAGTAAAATGATCCTGTAATGTCTGGTATCATTTGTCTCTGACAGATCCATTGGCCAACCTCTGACAAGAGAAGAGGGGAATGTCGGATGACAGGAAAAGGAGGACAGGTGAGAATGCATTGTCTTTGTAAAAAAGAACCCTGGCCCCTCTACCTTACAGTATTAACTAATGATGTCCCCTTATTTCACAGTTTTGAAAGAGAATTTTCATACACCAACAATTGATAGCATTTCCATGTCTGTGTACACACACCAGGGTGAGTGTGCAAACTTTGTGCGTATGATAGAGCCATGGAACCGCACCCATCTGTACACCTGTGGAACTGGAGCCTACCAACCTATCTGCACCTTTATCAACAGAGGCTGGAAGGCAGAGGTGAGAGGTTCAATATGCCCAAAATCATTATAAAAGACAATTAACTGCAGCATATCTGTGCATCTTCACGACCAGCAGCTCGGATTTCTCAAAACTGTGGTACTCAAAACTAGGGCTCAGATTTGAGCTATTTTTCACTATACCTTTTGCCATTTCAATACATTTGATACTTATATGGCCTTTCTGGTCTCTCTCTTTCCAGGACTATGTGTTCAGGCTAGTTCCTGGATTTACGGAATCAGGGAAGGGCAAATGTTCCTACGACCCTTCCCAGGAGAACATTGCTGCTCTAATCGGTAAGCTTCACCTCACTTGTGCATACACTTAGTAGACTGCCCAAAATTGGGGAAGTCTCCCCTCCCACTTTCACCGTTTCCTAACCTCTCCTCTCCATCTCTTTCTCTTCCTCCTTTCTTCTCATCTGCAGATGGGAATCTGTATGCGGGGGTCCATGTAGACTTCATGGGGACAGACGCAGCCCTCTTTAGGACCATGGGGGGCAGAACAACAGTCAGGACAGAGCAGTATGACTCCAAGTGGCTCAATGGTGAGTTACTACCCTGAAAAAGACTGCCATCTTGTAAGGGTGCATTCCCAAAATGTTGCCATTTTTTTTCATGGTCCTTCAAGCCAGATACGAACCAGCGAGATATGGCTCTAAGAAAACATGGCAAACTGCTGCTAATGCTGCAGGTTTCTCTTTCTTTCATCACTCCGTTCCTCTCTCTCTCCGTCCGTCTCAGAGCCCGTGTTCATTCAGATCCAGCAGATCCCTGACAGCTCCGAGAGGAATGATGATAAACTCTACTTCTTCTTCCGGGAGAAGAGTCTGGATGCAGGGGGAGGGGCCAGCCCCAGTGTGCTGGCCAGAGTGGGACGAGTGTGTCTGGTGAGAAGGCCTTGCTCGGACCTAGCAGGGTGGCCCTGTGAAACGGCGCTATGCCACTGTTCTATAGACTCTTATTAACTCTATTACTTTCATTACGTACATAATTATAGTCTGACTGCAACATTATGGACAACATTGTGAATGGGGGAATTGTTAAGGGTAAAAAAAAAAGTGTCTACGGAAACAGCCTTCCCTTACCTCTTCCATCCTTTACATTCCCTCTTCCCAGAATGATGAGGGGGGTCAGAAGTCCCTGGTGAACAGATGGACCACCTTCCTGAAAGCCCGCCTGGTGTGCTCTGTGATCGGAGAAGATGGGGTGGAGACCTTGTTTGACGAATTGAGTGAGACAGACCTCAGTGAAAGATTTATTGATTTAGATAAAGATTTAGAGATCCTTAGTTGTCTATGGCAGTGAATCCTTCATCAATTCTACAGGAAAATAATTTCTGTCTCTTTCGTCATCCTTTCAGGGGATGTTTTCATCCAGCCCACGCAAGATGAACGCAACCCTGTGGTCTATGCCCTCTTCACAACTGCTGGGTAGGTCATCATTGTATCTGTCTTACATCACCTGTTATACGTAGAAGTTTCCCTTCTCTCTAAAGGCCTGCTTTGTTCTCACTCCTCAATGCTTTTCTACTCTCATCTAGTACCTGTTGGTTTACCTCTCTCTTCTCCCTCCTCCACTTCACTGGTTGATGCTGACTGCATTCCCCCTCCCTTTTTTTACCTTCTTTCTCTCCCAGCTCTGTGTTCAAGGGCTCAGCAGTCTGTGTGTACTCCATGGCTGACATCCGCAACGTCTTCAATGGACCCTTCTCCCACAAACATGGTCATAACTACCAGTGGACAGCCTACACGGGCAAGATTCCCTACCCTCGCCCTGGCACAGTAGGTTCAGACCAGTTACTCACTGCAAACAATCCATATATATACATCCCATCAACTGTCACCTCTTTCCAATAGTGAAACGCATTGCTTACACTCTCTCTGTCTCTCTCTGTCTCTCTCGGTCTCTGTGTTACTCACTATATATAATTCTAGTGTCCAGGAGGAACATTCACCCCGGGCATTCGCACCTCTAAGGACTTCTCAGACGAGGCAGTGAACTTCATGCGAGCCCATCCCCTCATGTACCACCCTGTGTACCCTATCCACCGTCGCCCCCTAGTGGTGAGGACTGGGGTGGACTACCGCTTCACAGCCCTGGTGGTGGACCAGGTGGACGCAGTGGACGCCCGATACGAGGTGCTCTTCCTGGGCACAGGTGAGTGTCTCTCTGTCCCAGGGCAATTGGCTGACTGAAGGACTTCATTGCATGTTGGAATTTCACATTTTGTCTTTTGTCCAAATTCGACATGGTGACATCAGACCTCTCTTGTTCCAGATCGTGGCACTGTCCAAAAGGTCATAGTTTTACCCAAGGACCCGAGCACCATGGAGGAGCTCACCCTGGAGGAAGTGGAGGTTTTCAGGGTGTGCCTATATGATTTCTCTAAATGTTGTTTACATTATAGCAAAAGTCTCTAACCACTGTCCTTGGACATTCGTTCAATGGTTACGCTTTGTTGATCCTTATGTGACACGATGCATTTAATTACAGACACGTGCTGCTGTTAAAACAATGAAGATCTCATCTAAAAGGGTAAGCTGAACTCTCTCTTTCTTCATCGACAGGAAACACTAAAGAGATATTGTTGATGCTGAGCTCTTGTTTTCATTCTGTCACTATAGCAACAGCTGTACGTGTCATCGGAGGCAGGGCTTACCCAGGTATCTCTGCATCGTTGTGGGGTATATGGGAGGGCCTGTTCCGACTGCTGTCTGGCACGGGACCCTTACTGCGCTTGGGACGGGGAGAGCTGCTCCGCTTTCACCCCCGCCACCAAGAGGTCAGGACCACAACACACACCAACACAACACACACCACAACCCCTCATCTGATATTGACAGGGAAGGAGTGTCATAAAGCTTTATTAGTCCTTCACTGTGTCTGTCTGTCTGAATAAATGTGTGAGTGACTGAATTCATTTCTGTGCTTGTGAAATGTGTTGGATGAACTCTGCTCTGTCTCTCTCACTCAGGAGGAGCAGAAGACAGGATGTGAAACATGGGGATCCACTGCGACAGTGCAGAGGCTTCAATGCCAAAGGTTAGACAAAACACTTAAAAAAAAATATTTTAGCAGAATTCAGTGACAAAATCAAATCATGTAATAATTAAAACATTAGCAAATAACTGGCATTTAAGATAATCTCCTTCTTTCTTTCTCTCTCTCTCCCTCTTTCTCTCTCTCTCTTCCTCCTTCCCTCCTTCAGTGGAGAATCGTCCGAGAGAGACAGTCCAGTTTGGTGTGGAGGGGAGCAGTACCTTCCTGGAGTGTCAGCCTCGCTCTCCTCAGGCTACAGTCAAGTGGCTCTATCAGAGAGAAGGAAGGAGGAAAGCGGTAAGGAGGAAAATGCATGCATCTATTTCTGCTCTTTGAAAAGAGACCAGTATTATTAAAATATCAAATTCATACCACATTTATAGGTTACACTTGAGCTGTTGGAGCAGTTTACACAGGGGTTATCCATGTTTGATTGACTAAATAAACATACGTTAATTTTTTATTTAACCTTTATTTAACTAGGCAAGACATTTAAGGACCCATTCTAATTTACAATGACGGCCTACCCTGGCCAAACCCTAACCCGGACGACGCTGGGCCATTTGTGCCCTGCCCTATGGGACTCCCAATCACTGCCAGTTATGATACAGCCTGGAATTGAACCAGGGTCTGTAGTAATGCCTCTAGCACTGGGATGCAGTGCCTTAGACTGCTGCTCCACTCGGGAGTCTTTCTTGTAGATATTAATAGTATTAATGGTCAGCCAATGTTATTTCAGTTCAAAAATATCTATAGAGAAATAGTCAATCACTTTTGAAATACAAATGAGGCAGATGTGGACCTTGTTCTCCCCCTCACTACCATAACACTCTCTCTCCCCCTCACTACCATAACACTCTCTCTCCCCCTCACTACCATAACACTCTCTCCCCCTCACTACCACAACACTCTCTCTCCCCCTCACTACCGTAACTCTCCCCCTCACTACCACAACACTCTCTCTCCCCCTCACTACCATAACTCTCTCTCCCCCTCACCCCTCAGCTCAACCGGGACAGAGAGTATCTGAAGACACCCCATGGGATCCTTCTGAAGTCCCTCAGCCAATCGGATGCTGGGCTCTACCACTGCCTGGCCACAGAGAACAACTTCAAACACACTGTGGCCCGGGTGTCGCTGCGCATTCTGGACCGAGACATCGTGCTGGCCCTCACCTCCCCTGACAACGAGGCCATGACCTCCAACAGCCCTCCCACTGGACGGGGGAGACAACATGACCCCAAGCAGCAGAGGGTCCTTCCAACCCCCCCTTTCACAGACACCCTGTCCCAGCCGGAGATCAGGCTGATCCACCAGTACTGTCAGTCCTACTGGGAGCAGCTGAGGCACAAGCAGCAACAGCCCAAACGCACTTCCAGGAGACACACAGAGAGCCAGGAGCAAGAGCCGGAGGAGCAACAGCCTAAACGCATCAGCAGGAGACACACAGAGAGCCAGGAGACCCAAGGAGGATAGAGGACTGGACTTCCAACACTAGCCAGCTAGGACACTCCTGTGGTAGACTAGAGATCCATGTTTGACACCAAACATGAGTTTCATCTCTCTTTGTACACTGAATGACATGTGATACCAACCCTCACACAAGCCAGTATCTCAGTATAGAAATGTAATATATTGATACGTGTATATATTTTAGGATCATAATAGATCCATGGTTTATTAATGTTTAATGGTTATGATATAAGACAATTGATAAACATTTGCCTTTGCACGCTTTATTCTGTTGGAAATGTGTACATTTTGCTGTTCAATGTTGAGCGATAATGTTTTGGTGTGATGTACATGTATGTGTGTATTTGTCTACTAATACCATATGTGATATTGTAATTGTGGTGACTCTCTTGTTCTCTCTAACACCTTTGTGACCTATGTTTGTTTGAGGACTCATGGCTATACAGTATTCTTTGAATTGTGTGCGTGGACGGTGGTGTATTGAAAGGGAAGTGAGGGATCTTTCAACAAAACAGATAATATCTACATGTAGAAGAATAAGACGGTAAATCCTATGTGTGCATAATCTTTGTATTACATTATAATACTACATTCCAGCAATATCAAATTGTCACTTTTAATGGGAACAGGTATAAAGAAGACTGTGAAGAAGACCTCACCATATTTTCTAATGATATTGAGCAACATACTGTAATGTGTAGTACAGCAACATACTGTAATGTGTAGTACAGCAACATACTATAATGTGTATTACGGCAACATACTGTAATGTGTAGTACAGCAACATACTGTAATGTGTAGTACGGCAACATACTGTAATGTGTTGTACAGCAACATACTGTAATGTGTTGTACAGCAACATACTGTAATGTGTTGTACATACTCAGCATGAGTCCTAAACTGGAAACGTTTGAACGACAAATATAAACATATGTGATCCCATCAATCGTTTCTCTGTCTTACGTTCTGTTGATTTCTCTCACATTTGGGACTTTCACACAATCCTTATCTGTAGCATTCTTCTGATGTAAATCTTCGTGAGTCACCTTCCAGTCAGCAACTGATACAAAAACACCAACACAAATGAGATTAACCGGATCAACCAGACTGTTGAGTCCATGGTTACAGAGTGGAAAATAATACAGGATGGAATGCACTTATCAGTCGTCCCACTCATCGTCATCTTCATCATCATAACCTCCTTCTTCTTCACCTTCATCTGAAACAAAAGAGACTTATGTCTGTTATGCTGGAATTTATTTTTTAGATACATGAGGATGAACCACAATGCATTTGGTTTATTTTACACATTTGTAGATGGAATATAATACATTAATGAATGAATGATAGATTAGGATGAGAAGGTGTTTACCAGAGGAGTGGATGACTTTACTCCTCTTCTGCATGACCATCATCAGAGCTCCTACGATGCCCTCTGAGTCTGTCTCGGTAGGCGGAGGTGACTCAGGACTGTCTGTGACCTGGGACACAAAGGTCAAAGGTCAATGATCATGTAAACTGAAATATATAGACTTCACTCTCATTGACAAAGACAATTTCTGCATTTGAATAACAAAGTTTAGTTTACGTTTTTGAGCTTCCTCCCCAGGCGGATCTGGTCCAGCAGAGCTCCTCTTCCACCTCCTTCACATTCTCCTGTAGATGCAGGAGCAGGTGGTGGGGGACCTTTACAGCGGTGTGGAGGAGGAGTAAAGTCTCCAGAGCTCTGGGCTGGGGGAGGCGGGGGAGGAGGTGGAGGAGGGACAGGCATGGAGCGCTGGTGGCCAGGGGGAGGGGGAGGAGAAGTATAGGACACAGAGGGTGGAGGGGGTGGGAGTCCGCCTCGGCCGCTTGAGGGGGGTGGAGGTGGCAGGGCTCCACGTGATGGAGGGGGATGGGAGGGGGGTGGGCCTCGCCCTGCCTGTCCTGGGGGAGGGGGCAGGGGGCCGGAGCGACCCCCCCGTGGAGGAGGGGGGGCAGGAGAGGAGGAACAGCTGCCTGGTACGGGAGGTAGAGAACCCTGTCTACCAGGCGGAGGGTGAGGAAGCCCAGGATCTATATGCCATGGGATGAAAAAAATGCCAATTTATTGGATTACAAAAAGAGATGGATTTACAGTTAGTTATAAAAAGTGAGGAAGTTGGTAACTCTAGACCAGGAGACAGACTCTCAGAATGACACTTACCAGTGTGCATGGCCTTTTTGACTGCTTCCATGCCGCCTGAGTTCTCGATAACTTGTTGGATGAGTTGGGAGGTCTCCTCATCCTTCAGCTCAGCCTCACTGATCCCGGCACAGGACAGCAGCTTCTTCAGGTCAGGGTCCAGGTTGTTGGGGTCCCAGCCCACATGACTCACGTGTCTGAGGAGGAGAGGAGAGAGAGGGAGAGGAACATACACCTGAGTGAGTACCTTAGAAAGGTATGAGTGGCAAGCTTGGATTCTTTCCTGGTTTGTAAATGAAACAAATTGAGGACAGACAATTTGATGATAGGTGTCATGTAACTACATGTATTGTGATAGCTTATTAAGGCTTTATTTTACCGCCTGCTTATATGTGTGTGCTTAGTATCCACTCACGTAAACCCACTGGGTGCTCCAATGTCTGCTTTGGAGAGTTTACTGCCCTTCTTCTTGTCCTTCTTCTTGTCCTTTTTTCCCTTACTGACAAAGGCAGGAGCAGGCACAGGTGTGACGGAGCGGTAGCGTGAAGCCTGGATGTCTGGGTTCTGAATGTCTATGGTGGCCACAGAGGGAGAAGCGGGACTCCCAGATCCTGGATTACAATTGATGTGTACATGTATGAAACACATTGCATGTTTACATATTGGGTCAGTTAGTACTGGTGCCTGGGGTATAACACGTACAATGGGATAAGGGATACTCACCTTTACCTCTGTCTGTTAGTAAAACACACATATTAAGAAAAGGAAAAGGATTCTTCAGTGATTACTTCAGACACCCACCTCAAAATGTCTGTAGTATTAGTATGTCAGTCTTACCAGTGGAAGGCAGGGGGCGCTGCTTCTTCTCTGAGACTGTGAGAAGGAGAAAATAAGGGAACAGGAAACGAGAGGATGTCAGTTTAGATAATGTCTTCTCATCTCCACCACAACCTTTTCCTTTGAAAAGCCACAGCTAACCTCTATGGAAACACACCTTACAATATTTGTTCTGTTTTCCAGTATCAGAGATATACTACCGTTCAAAAATTTGGGGTCACTTAGAAATGTCCTTGTTTTTGAAAGAAAAGCAAATTTTTTGTCCATTACAATAACATCAAATTGATCAGAAACACAGTGTAGACATTGTTAATGTTGTAAATGACTATTGTAGCTGGAAACGGCAGATTTTTAATGGAATATCTACATAGGCGTACAGAGGCCCATTACCAGCAACCATCACTCCTGTGTTCCAATGGCACGTTGTTAGCTAAAACACCAGTCTCAACGTCAACAGTGAAGAGGCGACTCGGGGATGCTGGCCTTCTAGGCAGAGTTGCAAAGAAAAAGACATATCCCAGACTGGACAATAAAAAGAAAAGATGAAGATGGGCAAAAGAACACAGACACTGGACAGAGGAACTCTGCCTAGAAGGCCAGCATCCGGAGTCGCCTCTTCACTGTTGACGTTGAGACTGGTGTTTTGTGGGTACTATTTAATGAAGCTGCCAGTTGAGGACTTGTGAGGCGTCTGTTTCTCAAACTAGACACTCTAATATACTTGTCCTCTTGCTCAGTTGTGCACCGGGGCATCCCACTCCTCTTTCTATTCTGGTTAGAGCCAGTTTGCGCTGTTCAGTGAAGGGAGTAGTACATAGCGTTGTACGAGATCTTCAGTTTCTTGGCAATTTCTTGCATGGAATAGCCTTAATTTCTCAGAACAAGAATATACTGACGCGTTTCAGAAGAAAGTCTTTGTTTCTGGCCATTTTGAGCCTGTAATCGAACCCACAAATGCTGATGCTCCAAACACTCAACTAGTGTCATGACTTCCGCCGAAGTCGGCCCCTCTCCTTGTTCGGGTGGTGTTCAGCGGTCGACTTCACCGGCTTTCTAGTCACCACCGATCCATGTTTCATTTTCGTTTTGTTTTGTCTGTATTACACACACCTGGTTTCAATTCCCATATCATGTTCCTTATTTAACCCTCTGGCATACCTTTCTGTTCTGTCCGTGATTGTTGGTGTCTTAGTGAATTGTTGTAGGTGTTAGTTTTGTATTTTCCTTGTTGGAATATTGCGTGTTTGTTTTATTGAGTAAACTCAGTTGTTTTACTCTAAACTGTGTCCTGCGCCTGACTCCGCTACATCTCTGCACCCAATCGCTGACAACTAGTCTAAAGAAGGCCAGTTTTATTGCTTCTTTAATCAGAACAACAGTTTTCAGCTGTGCTAACATAATTGCAAAAGGGTTTTCTAATGATCAATTAGCCTTTTAAAATAATAAACTTGGATTAGCTAACACAACGTGCCATTGGAACACAGAAGTGATGGTTGCTGATAATGGGCCTCTGTACGCCTATGTAGATATTCCATTAAAAATCAGCCGTTTCCAGCTACAATAGTCATTTACAACATTAACAATGTCTACACTGTATTTCTGATCAATTTGATGTTATTTTAGTGGACAATTGTTTTTTGCTTTTCTTTTAAAAACAAGGACATTTAAGTAACCCCAAACTTTTGAACAGTAGTGTGTATTATTTCAAACATGACAAACAACGCAACACAATGTTTCTGTCCTGGATCCTACAACAAATGACCTGACCTTGACAGTTTCTCTGGTTTATCTTGTCTTCCACTGTACGTAGGAATGTTTCAGACTCTTGTTCATTCACAAAGTTCAGCCCCACTTGGCAGTCCTGCATTGTATTGGAGTGAACTATGACATATCTTGGCATACATTTGCAGAAGGAGAAATACAAAATGGACAATCACTCAACTTTGGATTTACAATCAAGCCATCATCATGAGTATCCAGGGCATATTCATGTTTTGCTTACATCTGCAGCAAATGCGTGGAAGAAGGGTCGGGGGCTGTGGTAGACCATTTGGTTATAGAGCTCCTGCTCCCAGGTCAGCTGTCCTTTCTGGGGAAAAAACAACTGTTAGCATAACTGTAGCTTAAACTGACAGTGGATAATATTACAACTGATCCTTCAGGCTCTCAGCTCATGGTAAACTCAACAGTGGATAATATTACAACTGATCCTTCAGGCTCTCAGCTCATGGTAAACTCAACAGTGGACAATATTACAACTGATCCTTCAGGCTCTCAGCTCATGGTAAACTCAACAGTGGATAATATTACAACTGATCCTTCAGGCTCTCAGCTCATGGTAAACTCAACAGTGGACAATATTACAACTGATCCTTCAGGCTCTCAGCTCATGGTAAACTCAACAGTGGACAATATTACAACTGATCCTTCAGGCTCTCAGCTCATGGTAAACTCAACAGTGGACAATATTACAACTGATCCTTCAGGCTCTCAGCTCATGGTAAACTCAACAGTGGATAATATTACAACTGATCCTTCAGGCTCTCAGCTCATGGTAAACTCAACAGTGGACAATATTACAACTGATCCTTCAGGCTCTCAGCTCATGGTAAACTCAACAAAGGATCCTTATCTAGACTGGGTTACTATATACACTTTGTGACAACTGCTAATGTAAAAATGGCTTTTTAAAGAAATATGATTGATTGATATTCTCCATCATTATAGCTGACGTTACATATTCCTGTTACCTTGACATCGAAGAAGCGTATGAAGTAGGAGCGACGATGGTTGTCCTTGGTGAAGCAGGCCACCCCAGTGTGCTGCAGGCTCCAGCAGGTGGGACTATGTGGCAGGGCCATATACAGTTGCACCACAGCCGTGGCCAGGGACTACACACATGCATACGCGCACACACACAGACACAGACACAGACACACACACAGACACACACACAGACACACACACACACACACACACACACACACACACACACACACACACACACACACACACACACACACACACACACACACACACACACACACACACACACACACACACACACACACACACACACACACACACACACACACACAGGGTATGGAATTAGTTTATATGTTGGCTCCTGATAAGTGCACATCGGAAAAGTGCAATTCAAATACTGACTATAGATGATTTTACTCTGGACAGGCTGTGCTCAGGTTAAGAGCAAACATTTAGGACAATTGGAAGTCATTGCATTTATCAGGAGTCGACTATACAGAGCCAAGTTACCTGTGATACGAACTTACAATCTGCTGCTTGGTACTCTGTTGTGGTTCGGAAAGTTATTGGGTAGTTGCCAGAGCAAACACCTGCCCCATTAATGTCATCACATTTTCTGTAGTAGGACTTTTTAGATCTTGTGTTTTGCTAGAATTATCAGCTACCACTGCAGGCTTAGGCCTACCTCAGAAACCAGGAAGTTGGAATGTGAAAAAAAAGCATACTGCACATACTCATATGTGACTGAGTTTAACTGCTGCCTCTGATTCTGTTACCAGAGGAAGTGGTTTACACCAGCATTTCCTGTAATTCACTCATGTCTGTTTTAAAGTCATTGCGTAGAGGCTCTTGGTGTACATGCAAAATGTAATTTAATTGTTTGAATTTCTAACAATAGATTACTTTTAAAGTTACCAAATGTCCACGTTACATCAAATGCCATTGCCAATGCACTATATAAACATAGCAGAGCAACAGTACGAATGGTTAATTCAGTCCCTGAAAAAGATAAACAATAAGGATGAGGCTGAAGCACTGGCGACCAGAAGATTGCCCAATCATATCTTACTGTATACAAAGAAGATGTAAAAAACATTTTTTGTCCACAGCCTGAGGAAATTGACACACAGGAAAACTGATAAAAGGTTAGAATTCACAGATATACCATAACCTGTGTTTAGAGTTGATACATATTCTCTCGCTAAGTACTCTCGGCTGGCAAACGCTACCGGTGTGGCCGTGCCTTTAAAGTACCCTCATAACCCCACACCAATCTGCAGTAGCACACCAACCATATAGTTTCCTTTACCAAACACCCAAACACCAAACAAACACTCTCCTACATACCAAACACCCAAACACCAAACAAACACTCTCCTACATACCAAACACCCAAACACCAAACAAACACTCTCCTACATACCAAACACCCAAACACCAAACAAACACTCTCCTACATACCAAACACTCAAAACACCAGTCATATTGTTTCCTACATACTAACCATCCAAACACCAACCATCCAGTTTCCTAGTACCAATCATTCAACCAGATAGCTTCCTACATACCAAACACCAACCATCCAGTTTCCTAGTACCAATCATTCAACCAGATAG
Source organism: Salvelinus namaycush (assembly GCF_016432855.1). Taxonomy (NCBI): domain Eukaryota; kingdom Metazoa; phylum Chordata; class Actinopteri; order Salmoniformes; family Salmonidae; genus Salvelinus; species Salvelinus namaycush. The sequence goes on from NC_052322.1 coordinate 20,548,734, forward strand.
ATTCCTACATACCAAACACCAACCGTCCAGTTTCCTAGTACCAATCATTCAACCAGATAGCTTCCTACATACCAAACACCAACCGTCCAGTTTCCTAGTACCAATCATTCAACCAGATAGCTTCCTACATACCAAACACCAACCGTCCAGTTTCCTAGTACCAATCATTCAACCAGATAGCTTCCTACATACCAAACACCAACCGTCCAGTTTCCTAGTACCAATCATTCAACCAGATAGCTTCCTACATACCAAACACCAACCGTCCAGTTTCCTAGTACCAATCATTCAACCAGATAGCTTCCTACATACCAAACACCAACCGTCCAGTTTCCTAGTACCAATCATTCAACCAGATAGCTTCCTACATACCAAACACCAACCAAATATACCAATTATCCCCTCCCTCCTTGATTCCCAGGAAGGACTTACAGCACACCTCCTCCCCAGGAGGTCCTCCAGCCTCTCATTCTCCTGTGGGCTCAGCAGAGAGCTGGGACTGTACCCCTGAACTCCTTTACACTTAGATCCCAGACTCATAGTTCCCTCTCAGAATATCCACTTAGTACCAAAGAGGAGCTGATCATTGATGTGCCTGGCTGTCCTCTTCCTCAAACAGGCACGGACTGTAAGTCAATAACAAGTTGAAATGACGCAGGGGGTTTCTCTTCTGCCTTCTACAATGTGTTATATGCACACAAAGACTCAAAGCAGGAAATGGACAATTACAGTCCCCCTTTTATCTAGCCCATGATGATGATCACGGTTGAATGGCGTTGCTTCTATTTCGTGGTCTAACTAAGAAGTCTCTTTTAAGTTTTAGTTAGTCATTGTTTCTTTTCTTAAAATGTCAAACTCTTCTCAGGCACTCAGTTTACTCTAGTTAGACCACACATTAACGTGACAGATATTACAAAAGAGAACAAACCAGATTCAAAACATTTAATTACATTCAACCTTATTGGACAAATAACTCAATTTTTAAAAGACCAAATAAAGACAGTCTCCATGCTCTCTTAAAAAGTTCACTTGATCACATCTTTATACAGGACTCCCCTATTCGGAATTTCTCAGACTTACTCAGAAAAGCCAAGTCCAATGATAGCAGATGACATCATACTACTTCTGCTCTCTGACTGACTAGCGACACGGAGGTCAGTATTGAGTTTGTGTTGAGTGGACATTTGTTTGTACGATCACACAAACAGCCTTCTCTGCCCCTAATCATTTGCATTCCATGTTGACTAGACTACATTTGATATATCTTTTGGTATGTACCACATGACAGATAAAAAACAAAACAATATAAAAGTTTGAAATATCCATTTAAGTTGCTGGATATAATATAAAGTTCACATAAACGTTTTTAAACCAATCAGTCGTGAAGAATTGGGAGGGTCATCCCTTCTGTAATTATCACGGCTGATAGCTGCACTTATAGGAAAATGTCTGACTGTGTTATGCTAACATGATCTTGGTACCATGGAAAAAAACTAACAGGAAGGATCAAACCTTAGGATACTCTAGAGTCAATACACCTAGCAATATGTATGGGCATAGGGCAAAAACACTGTACAAATTCTGGATTTGATTAAAAATAACACATATTCCTTGATTTATAAATGACAATCACAGAGAAAATGACATAACATACTGTACAATCTTGTTAGAAAATAAAAACTTCCCACAAAGAGAAAAATAATAATAGATCCATTTAATTTCTTTGTGTCAAAATATCTAATTGAAAATTCAAGGGAGGTAGATAAGGAGGGTAAATGATGAAGCCATTGGTATACTTCTAACACATGCTATCATTACCCTCAGAACCTGTTGTCTCTGCGACAACTTTATTAGTGCCTCAAAACAACATACTGAAAGCAAACCACAATGTTTGTCACCTCAGAGCTGTTGCTGCTTCTGTTTCCCACCCCGTATAAGACCTACCACCACATAGAACATAATGCCATCTTGTGGGGGAATTTTTATGATATATTCTTTTCCATGTCCAGCCAAGGCCCTCTCATTTGGCTATGGTTAAATAATGGGCACGTCGTGGGGAATTTGATGTTTGGGATAGATTTGGTTGGCATTTTGCTGGTATTACTGTTTATTATGGTCTGTTGCTAGTGCCCGCCTCCACTCCGAGACTCTCCGGACACCCAATCAAGGATGATGAATGACGTACTCATCACCATGAAGACGAAGCCTAACGCTGCAAAACAGGCGGCCTGCAGAGAGAGCGAGGCAAAAAGAGAGGGATGAGAACAAATTCTCAGACATTGATTAATAAGCTTGACTGTAATTGCTGAAGACTATTTACTGCTACATCGCTAAACAAGATGAGACAACAGATTGAGGTTTTACCATAATCTTTGGTATGGATTTTAAAGGCTCTGTTTCTTCAGGAACAATCCTGATGTAGAAGATTCCCGGGAGGATGAAGATCAGGCTGGGTGCAGAGGTTGCTCCTAGGGTGGGAAGGGGAAAAGGTGGAGGAAAGGAGGGAGGGAGGGGTGAAGAGGAGGGAGGGGAGAGGTCGAATGTTAACATTTTCAATAGTAACAAAACTACGAGAGGCCATTAAAGTAGTACTCATTTTAGTTTCTACTTTGGATAACAATGGTCTGTGAATCTTAACTAGGTTTGCACTGAAACCACAACCAGTCATTTTACATGTCTCCGTCTCTGCACACTTACCAATGATGCCGAAGATGTCTCGAATGGTGGGCACGAAGATGACCAATAGGTTGACGATGATGAGGAGACACACGGCGATGGAGATGTGGTGAGCCCAGTGGAAGGGCTTCTCAGGGAACAGCAGCTGCAGCAGGGCCCTGCGGATCTGCAGGGGGGGGGGGCAGAGAGGAGTCACCAGGCCTGCATCACCAGGCCTGCTGTGTCCATTTGTTACGCAGACTATGTCTCAGCAGAAGCAGGTCAAATACGTTCTTGAAACCTGTTAGCCAATTAGCGACCTAGCAGGGGGGTCTGCGGGGTCAAGAGCTTAATTATCCTCATACTGCAGTAACTTCAGTGCTTATTTTGGAATAAAGAGGAATTAAAGTAACATTACCGTAATTTCCGGACTATAAGCCGCTACTTTTTCCCACGCTTTGAACCTCGCGGCTTATACAATGACGCGGCTAATTTATGGATTTTTCCCGCTTTCACAAGATTCATGCCGCCAAAAAACTGAGCACCGTCACATAATGTGACGTAAATCGAGCGCGCTCAAACTTCCCATCATGCCAGTGGGTCCTGACAGCGTGGAGCATTGTCAAAAAATCCACTATCATCAACGGGTTTCGAAAGGCTGGACTGCTGCGTGTTGAAGAGGGCAGCATGAGCTCAGCGGGGAATTTGCCTCCGGATGAAAGTGACGAGAGCGACAATGAAAACGATCCAACATCGGATGAAGCAATTCTGAGGCTATTCAACTCCGACACCGAAGGAGATGACTTCAGTGGTTTCAGTGCACAGGAGGAGGAAGATAGTGACCAATGACTTTCTTGGTAGGCTACTGTTTACTGCTATTTTTTTTATTTTTGTTACAAGCCGTGTTTCGTTAAAGCCTATTTATTTTTGTTACAAGCCGTGTTTCGTTTAAAAGCCTATTTATTTTTTGTTACAAGCCGTGTTTCGTTTAAAGGCTGTGTAAAGTTAATTTGTTTCAATGTACCGGTAGGCACCTGCGGCTTATAGACATGAGCGGCTTATTTATGTACAAAATACATATTTTTTTTAAATTCAGTGGGTGCGGCTTATATTCAGGTGCGCTTAATAGTCCAGAAATTACAGTACTGGGCCCATCAAGCCAATATGAAAATACATAAACACAAGCCAGCACTGATACTGTTCAGGGCTACAAGATATATTTGAGTCTCACCGGAAAGAGTACCACAGGAACAGTAAGGGTAACAGCAACCAGGACAGCCATACGCACACACAGGATCAGTGTGTCCAAGGGGTCCACTTTAATGTATGTATGAAGGAGCTCGGAATCTACTCCACCTAAAACACAGAGAAACCGAGAATGGTAATTATACTTCCAGACACAGATGCCTTAAAAAGGTCTTAAACATGAAGAGAAGTTCATTTACCAGTTCTCCAATTCCTGACTTCTCAAAATGGTAGCAACACGGTAACAAGATGAGTGAACAGTCTGAACATAATAAGTACTTCAAAATTCTCATTGCCTCAGGAGCAGTGTCTTACCAAAGAAGGTGAGGTAACCGAAGATAGCGGTTAGCCCGTACATGACGAACATGGCCAGAACAGAGATGTTGGCAACTGTCTGCATGCGTTTTTTGGTGGCGCTAAGGTCAAAGTGCACAGACAGAAATCAATTAGTAGCTGAATTTGGCAGTAACTGTATGTGTGTGAACCACGTGGATATGTGTTGCATCTTTAATAGGAATTGTGTCAAGTCATGACTTACTCTCGTAGCTCTGTGTAGATGGGAAGCACCTCAGGATGGCAGACAAAAGCGAAAGCCAGGATGGGGATGGTATATGCTGTCTGAAAACAAAACAGACCAGGAATTAAATGGTTAAAAACTACAAACAGAACTTGAAGCTCATTGGAGTATAATAAACACATATTGCCACAACAAGTCTTTAACTCCATACTGTATACCATTATCTCATTTCATTTGAAACTAGTTTTCCTCTCTGACCTTCATGTTGATGGTGAAGGACTGTGCTTCACAGAAGTCCACATCAGAGGAGACGAATGAGTGGTTATCATGACTCTCCCCCAGGACGGACACTAAGTGGTTATCATGACTGGTTATCTTCTCCAGTGGACACGGGATGTTGAACTTCTTATAGATCACCTAGTGGGAGGGACCAACTGACTGTTTAGTCAAGCACTGACGTACTGACTAGCCTGGTCCTGGGTCTGTTTGTGCTGTATAGCCAACTTGTATGGTCGTTGACCATTACAACCATGGGAGTTGGCAAGACAGCACAAACAGATCTGGGACCAGGCTATGTATTGCTCAGTTGGTTGGGAGATTGGTTAGAAGGTTGATGGCAAAGAAGACTCACAGAGATGAGGAAGAAAACCATACAGGAGAGAGAGAAGCCACTGGTGTAACCAAGGTAACCTGTGATGTCATGACAAGAATACCGCGTGTTAAATAGAGCCATGTCACTCTGTCCACGTATCCTTATCATTACTAGCATGTTACAAGAAGTACCAAATATGAAAAAAACGGAGAGCAAAAAAACGAGTGACCGAGGAAACATACCAAGATGTCGCATGAGTGAGAGTGGAAAGACGATGATGACGCTTACGATGATGATCAGGTACTTTCCATCCAAGTACCACTCTCTGACCGACAGCAGGGACATTAGACAGCAAAGAACAGGCCAACTGTCATGTCAATCTATCAAATAACACTTTAAAAGGCCCTGTTTTATAGCCGACGTGATGAAATAACAGTAACAACTGCCCTCTAGAGACACTTACCCAGTATTTTCCTTCAGGCCCAGAAAGGCCTGCATGACCAAAGGGAGCTCAGACTTCACAATGAATAGGTAGCTGGACATTGCTACGGGAAACGGAAAACAAAAACGCCTTTACACACACGCTATGACGGAAGCATTTTCAACGACACTTGTACTTGCACTTAAGCTGGTACATTCACGGGGCTTACATATAATAACATAAGCTAATCATGGCTTGACGGTCACATAATATACTGTACCTCCAATGTTGTGCATGGTGATGATGGAGCCAGCCAACACTTTGCCTGGTTGTCCAAAAGCACGGTGCCCTAGCTGCTCATAGGCACGGATGCCTGAAAGAACACACACACATGCGTGTTAATATTGTCTCTGTGGTTGTTGCTTTCAGGCGAACCATAACATCCTTTCAGCCACGTACTCTAGTTCCTTGGACATCTTAAGTAATGGTAGGCTATACTACAAATGTTCTTGGTTTCAATAAAGAGATAGGTATCTTGGTGAAATACCAGTATCTTACCTACAACTCCTGCACTTCTCAGGAGGAGGTGGATGGAATAGGCTGACAAAATGGCAATGCATAGCAACAGGATACTGAAACAAAAACACACATTAATCATAACACTGATCTCGTAACAGGATAAAGCTCTGTAATTAGTCTAACTAGCTAAATCAACATATCAGTAGTACATTTGGCACGGCCTCATCAATGCCTCAGTAGTCTCGGTTCCAGACAGCTTAACGGCCGGAGTTAAGGCTAATGACTCAGTAAATCTGTCGCTGACACAATTTCTCTCGCTGCTACAGTACACCTAGGCCATATGAATGGCCATCACAAGTGTGACTTGTTTGTGACGCAGCTCACTGGCCCGCCAGTCCACCCCTTCCCAATGGACACACAGGACTGATCCAGGCAGACCTGCCTTTGATCTGATCACTACAAGCTATTTATAACCCCAAATCTGATTTAGGAGAGCAGTGTGTGTATGAGCACAAATATACACACACTGATAGGCCAGCCCACATACTCAGACACAGGAAGCGACTGCGAACACACACAAACGGTGACACGGATGTACGACACAGATCAGGCTAAACCGTATCCTTCCATCACACCTTGTGTGTGCATCCTTGGCTCCACCCATCTAAAAAGCATGTGACTAGTAGAGGGGGGCGTTTATGTCATTAAGTGAACATGTTATACAGTCAACAGACTTCTCAATAACGTACACACACACATAGCCAGAATGTCACACCCATAATAGCCCTACTGTTTTCTTGTAAAACAAACAAATGTTTCCCTTGATGGATCTGCTGGCGAGCACTGGGTCTGGTAGGGCCTGGATAGTGTATTTATCATAGTGTCATCCCAACCAGTGTCATTCTTTAACCCTATTGGGTATATAGCCTGCACACACACACACACACACACACACACACACACACACACACACACACACACACACACACACACACACACACACACACACACACACACACACACACACACACACACACACACACACACACACACACCCCTTTCAGCTCAGATCTGTCTGATCTGAGGTCATGGTAGGGCTGCATGTGACGTCAAGCCTTAAGTAACCACAGTGATATTGCCAAAGAAGGAGGACTAGCGCGGCCTGTGTTGTGTTGGCATGGTAACTTACAGGAAGAGGACGATTCCAGTGTTTGACATGGCGTACGCTAGTCCCAGAATTCCACTGCCCATGATGGCATTGCTGAGATTAAAGACAGACATTCCAAATGACGTCTTCCCCTCAAACTATGGTCCGGAAAGAAAGGAAAGAATCACACATACAGAATGGGCTGTAGAACATCTAGTTTTAGTTTACATTTGCTCTTATACCTGTGTAGTAACAATGTAATTACACTAGTAATTAGTAACTAGTAACAAGAGACTGATTTCTCATGCGCACACGTTTGACCTTTGAACTAAGGCTGAGCACTCACATCAGTGAACTGAGGTGCCTTTATTCCTGGGCTCTTCCCTGGCAGGAACTCATCCCGCTCTGCCATGAACTCCAGCCCGTCAAACCTAGAGAAAAAATAAACACATGTAGAAACAAGAAAGCCGTGGTACCACTGTGACACAACTCACGTATACAAAGATCAACGGGTAGCAAAATCACATATTCATTACCCGTCCGTTAGCATTGCTGTGAGTAACGAAATGCAGACAGGTAGCCTGTTGATGTGTTAGGGTATCTGGTGAAGCAAGAGACTCACCCATCTTCTAAATTGAGCTTATCTGGACCAAGGTCCCTGCTATGTTGCCCATTCATCTTTTGGAGCTCCATACCTCTCCCAACATCCATGGCTGTGCTGGGGATGAAGATCCTGTGGACTAAGCCAAGTCTCAAATGCAACCTATGGAAATAAAGAGCACTGAGTTGAAGTTTAAATTCGGCCTCAGATTGTTCTTCGGTAATATTAGAAGGGGGTCCTAAAGACATTACTCTGATGCTGATGATTACACATGGTGCCATCAACCACTAGACTATTTCTAATTAAGGTCATGTTAAACACCATGTGTTCTTTAAAAGTTAAATAAGATAGGACTATACTTTGTTAAACATACTCCTGAAGGATAACTGTCTGACAGTCTATATTTGGCTCTTAGAATATACAAGACGTTTGATGGGTTGTCCAGACAGAAAGTCTGTTGTGGAAAGCAGAGATGTAATGTGGAAAGCATGGTACTGGTGTAATGAGATGACTATAACAGCTGACCTCAGGACAGACCTAATGACATGAATAAAGTCACGATGACACTGGAGTTAGCCTAAACTCTCCTGACTATGGATGCAGTCTCTAGGCTTCACATGACTAGGTAAAGGAAAGGCCACTGGGATCAGAGAGAAACACTGGACTGAGAACACAATGCACAATGTATATTAAAAATACTTGAAAAAAGGCGAAACATGATTTGTGTTATTGATTTTAGCGTAATCTGTATAACCTTATGTTCTCCTCTATAATACAGCGTTGTGCTCTGTGTGACCTTAAGAGACTTTTTATCCAGAAATGTAATCAAGGCTGCATAAAGGGCTACTCTCAGAGTGTTGACCTACAGCAGGACTACCAAACACATGGTCTTAATTAACCAATGCGGGTCCACAATATTTAAAACCCCATTGCCAGGATAAAGGGAAATACTGTTGAAGCATGGGGGGGGGGAAATGTAAAGCTATTTGAATCTTATTTGCCAGGAAAGGCTTTAAATAACAAATGTTGTCTAAGGACTTAATGTTGTGCTAATCTTCTATGGGCAACACAAAGCAAACATGGAGAGTAGTTTCTGTGTTCCCAGTTCACACTCCCTAGTCTCAGTGCCACTGTGTCATGGGTCCGCTAGGCTGCATCCCAAACGGGACCCTATTCCCTATAGTGCACTATACTTAACCAGGTCCCATATGGCTCTGGTAAAAGTAGTGCACAATGTCGGGAATAGGGTGCCATTTGAGACACACACCATAAACTCGAAACTCTCTTCTCTCTCTGAGGGTCAAGCTGCCCTCTGACCGCAAACCCCTGGGGACTGACTGCTAAGGCACTTCGCATGAATCTCATTTGTCTTTCTATACTCCTTACTAATCGTTGAAAAATCCCTATTCACCAGAAACAGAGCACGTTACTGGCTGTGGTTCAACAGTAGTAATATATGTATAGGCTGCTGTGAAAAGACAACCCCATGAGCTATTCTGGTGCATACCAGTTTCCTAAAGCCAAATGTTTCACTACCCAGGAACCACAATGACCAACCAATAACATAACAAACAAGGCGCTGGCGTGGTCTCTAGTGTCTAACCTAAGGGAATGGGCACTTAGAACCAATTGTTTACTTAAGAGGTTTCTTGGGGCTTTTGGTCAATTTGTAATTTCAGCATTAAAAATTTGCATGGTTTGCTATTGTCATTGATATTGTTGACGTTGCTGTTATTAATGAGCTATACAACACTCATTGGAAAAGTCAACAGTGAGTTTACAATGGGTCATATAGAGTATGCTTTGCATTGTTTTGTGATTGAGAATAACTAGACAGAACTGGGTTGCTACCAGTTGGTTTGCTACCAGTTGGTTTGCTACCACTTGGTTTGCTACCACTTGGTTTGCTACCACTTGGTTTGCTACCACTTGGTTTGCTACCAGTTCTGTTTTAGAGGAGTTTTGGTCAGGAAAGACAGCATGCCACCACACTTCGTTGGGTTGAAATCAGCCAAGGACTATAAAACAACCACATATGAAACAAAGTTGCTTTAACCTACATAGCTCATAACCTATTCCTCTAAATAGCTATTGCAAAAATATGACCATACAGCATATAGTCTAAGTGAAACGTTGATTAAACAGTGGCTGATACTACCAGTTTTACCTCAACCTTTAAGTCAACTTTTAGACCTGAGTAGAACTGACCATCAGTGTGTCATGAGCCTCCCAGTCCACCACATTAGCAGCGCTGAGCTTCAGACTCCCACCACATGGCCCTTGTCTGATGCAAAACTGCCTCTATTGACAGTTGCCCTTCCAACTTCCAGTTGCCCTTCCAACAGCTCACACACTATTACAACACACTACAACTCACACAGCTACTTACCCAGATAGTGGAGGGGAACTTCTGTTACCTTTAGGATGGATATCTTTTTCGAATCCACCACTGTCTGTGTTGTTGATATCCACTGAGGACTTTTCCCCCCTCTCTAAAGCTCCTTGGGCTGAGTAAAGGAGACGGAGAGAGAGAGCTTAGGACATGCTTGAGAGAGAGAGAGAGAGAGAGAGAGAGAGAGAGAGAGAGAGAGAGAGAGAGAGAGAGAGAGAGAGAGAGAGAGAGAGAGAGAGAGAGAGAGAGAGAGAGAGAGAGAGAGAGAGAGAGAGAGAGAGAGAGAGAGAGAGAGAGAGAGAGAGAGAAGTCTGATAACACACCTCCCCTCTTTAACCCTTTGTTAAACCTGTCGGTCAAATAATGTTGAGATACAGTCTGGTTGTGAATGGAATCTAGTGGTAGCTACATGTCTACATTCAAGAGATCATGTTTAACTTGATGGACGTGAGCAAAACATTCTGTATGTTTTTCATATTTATGGTCCCAAACTATGAAACAACGTGGAAGCTAACAGTACAGTACAATAATGGGTAGCCATCTCTTTATCTCCATAGTAAGACTATCAAAATTAGTAGTTAGGGGTGGCTATTTAACATTGCCATTGAGGTATTCTGGGTAGACGGGATCAGCGAGAGAGTTGCATCCTACTCGATTCAAGGCCACAGCACCTTAATTAGCTTAGGAGGTAAGTGCTTTATTTAAGGTTACCTGCATGTGCCTCCGCTTTAAGACTGTAAACATTCCAAACGCTAAAACTTTATCATGTGCCTGAACACAGATGGACCCCAGTTAGGTCAACATAGACAGAGACAGGCAGCGTTGCACAGAATAAATAGGAAATTGTCAAACAATCATTGGGTTCTGCTTGGGAGAATTCCAACTCTCATTGAGCCTAATGTTTACACTCAGAAATATGTGTGGTAAAAGACATACAAAATGTAGGCCACTAGTTGTTCAAAATGGGTTTGATCATGTCTATTTTCTGGGTGGTTAACAAAGTTCAAACTAAGTCAGTTAGATACAGTGCATTCAGAAAGTATTCAGACCCATTGAATTTTTCAACATTTTGTTACGTTACAGCCTTATTCTAAAATGAATTAAATTGTTGTTTTTCCTCATCAATCTACACACAATACCCCATAATGACAAAGCGAAAACAGGTTTTTTAAATCAATTTTTGCAAATGTATAAAAAACTCAAACTGAAATATCACATTTACATAAGTATCAGAACCTTTACTCAGTACCTTGTTGAAGCACCTTTGGCAGTGATTACAGCCTCGAGTCTTCTTGGGTATGACGCTACAAGCTTGGCACACCTGTATTTGGGAAGTTTCTCAAAGATGATCAATGGAAACAGGATGCACCTGAGCCTTTCGAGTCTCATAGCAAACTACTTATGTAAATAAGGTATTTCTATGTTTAATACATTTGCAAGAATTTCTAAAAACCTGTTTTCGCTTTGTCATTATGGGGTATTGTGTTCAGATTGATGAGGATTTTTTATTTATTTAATCCATTTTAGAATAAGGCTGTAAAGTAACAAAATGTGTAATAAGTCAAGGGGTCTTAAAACTTTCCGAATGCAGTGCACGAGTTCGGAATGCACCCCCCCAACCAACATCTACATTTACTTTATCTACCATGACACAAAGGAAGAAGGTCACAGCTACCGCGAACACAAAAAGATGACGTTTCCATTGACTGAAACGTCAGTACATTATGTCCTTGTAGTATTTGACAATTGTAAATTATCCTTCTGAAATTTGACTGACGTCACCACTGTATTTCTTAATTTTACTGCAGTGAGCTAAATTAGGGTCACACCGAGTGTTTCTTGGTAGTCTTAAACAAATCTACTTTGAAACAGAAGTATACACCTCACACACATGGTTATGGGCTTAAAAAAAGAAGACATGTACCATGTGAGATATAGAGTTAATTAAAATGTATTCAATTTTACTTAAATTAATCTCAACACTAAGTTTACAGTGAAAATGTCGTCTTACTTTTAACCTTACTTTTAATGTTGTTACTATCGCTCCATTCAAAAGCAAAAGTACTGTACGTTTCATGACCCACATGGCAGACAGCGGAATGGTGTCAGATAGTAGACAGCAGGATATGTCCTTGTACTCACCTCTCTACTGGTCTGTAACAGACAGGTCTCCTCAAAAGCAGAAAGGTCAGGACCCACCAAGAAAGGATGGCCAATATACTGTAAATGCTTCAGTTGCAGGAAATGCATCTGGTCGTCATGTTTCAAATGATGCCGGTAAAACAGGGAGGGAGTCCTCTTTGGAACTGCATGAGAAGATATAAAGTAGAAGCGGTGGGGAGAAAATGCGCGGGAGTAGAAGCAGATACTTGCACTTAGCCACTCCCAGTACCTACACTTGACGTGATCTGTTCCTTAGCACAATCAACAGATCATCACTATGAGGAGTACGTAATAGGGGAATGTTCACTCAGGAGGCAAAACTATTATCTCCAGAAGGTTTTCAAATTCTCTACTACAAGACACTGAAGCTCTGTGCCCACATTGATCTGAGAATAAAGTTGTCATTAAACAAAAACAAAAACAAAAATGTTCGGCTATCTCACTAAAACTTCCATAGCAAGGCTGAACAAGTTTATTGGAAACTACTGCCATCAATCAGCACTGTTTGTGTCGTAAATCAAATAGGGGAAATATAAAGAACATGGGGACTAACATGCTGACCAGACCGGACACGTCGCGTGCGCGAGCGTCGCAAAATACATTTAGAAATCCATGTTATTCTAATGAAACAGCAGGGAGCAGGTCTCGAACCCTCGACCTTCTAGCCCGAGGTCCGGCGCGCTATCGACTGTACCGCAAAAGCATGCTCGTGCGGCAGAGTCGATTTCCACGCTTTTAAACCCAGGGTCATTACATTATTCAATTATTGCACCCACACTGCTCGCGCACCAACGAGCGTCTGCGACGCCAAGGGCTAAAATAGAAGTCGTTCCTATTTCTGACGCAGATCTCGCTGAAAGTCATCTCCTCATTGGTTTATAGAAGCAGGTACCCACTGCCATCTCCTCATTAGTTATATCCATGTGATTGAAAGACGAACTTTGTTGCCGGTTGTCGTGGTAATACAATGAAAGTTTAGATGCGATCACCATATAAGTTCAAAGATGAAAAAGCCTGGAAGGAGGAGAGATGACTAGAAATGATTCGGTTGGCCGTTTTATGTGTGGATTAATTGTCGGAGTAGAGGTCCTTGTGCATTTCAGGTAAAATAACAACTCAATGTTTATATCCCAGGACAAATTAGCTAGCAACAGCAAGCTAGCTAAATAGGACAAATTAACGTTAGCTAGCAAGTGCAAGCTAACTAGCTAAATTGCCATACATGTTTAATGCTTTTCGACCTGTCCCCAAATTAATGTCATTGGTTCAGAGTTTGTTTTGATATTTTAACCTGCGTGTCGTGAGCGCGTTTGGTGTGGGGGGGAAAAATAAATTTATGCACGATAGCGCACGATGGCGCACGCGCGCAGCCGGTTTGGGTTCCGTGTAATGTTTGCGCAACAGCTTCCTCGGCGCTTGACATGCAAAGCTAAATGTAAATGTAAAAATTCTTAGTAAGCATAGGAGGTATATGAAACCTTAGCATACCCAACTCCATATTTGGGCTCTACAGAATGAGAAATTACATTGAGACAATTGTTAAAATACTTGGGTGATTTTGCTATATGATCATACTTTAGTCCTGATGCCATATAGTGTGACTAAAGGCAGCACAGCAGCGCACAATGAATACAGGAGTATTATTCAATTGACAACAGTCTGTTTTCTGATGATAAACACTCCATCTATTCATGCTCATTTTGCATTATTGATGAAGAGCAACAGATCACTCTGTGTTGGAGTTTAGCATCCACTGTCATTTGATTACACAACACCAACCGTAAGCTTTGGGATGCTTGCCATTTGGTGAGAAGGCAGCCTCTGAACGTGATCATGTGAAATATGTTACAGAAGTATGAGACAGTAGAATGCTGACAATTTAGAAAAACGAGTGTCTTTATTTTACTAATAAATCCATATCGCAGATTGATAACACATATAAAACACTACATGGGGGAAATGTCCGTGTGTTGCTAGACCATAGTCATTATTTTCCTTTATTATCCACCCAGGAAAAGAAGCTACAGCAAGCCACAGGATTGGATGCATGGCCCTGAGGGCGGTTACACACAAAGAACTGTCTGCCAAAGTTTGGCCCCGCCTTGACTGCGCGGCGTAAAGGGGGGCGATAGGGACGACCCACGCAGGACTGTCTTCCAGAACCCCCCCAGTGACACCTTCTTGGAACATGTGGGGTCTACAGTAGAATCTGAAGTCAGGGCCTCCTCTTTCTCCTGCTTCTGACTACTACAACACCCGATGTCACAGGAAGGCCAAAAATATCATCAAGGACAACAACCACCCGAGCCACTGCCTGTTCACCCCACTATCATCCAGAAGGCGAGGTCAGTACAGGTGCATCAAAGCTGGGACCGAGAGACTGAAAAACAGCTTCTATCTCAAGGCCATCAGACTGTTAAACAGCCATCACTAACATTGCGTGGCTGCTGCCAACCTACTGACTCAAATCTCAAGCCACTTTAATAATTACAAATTGGATGTAATAAATGTATCACTAGTCACTTAAAAAATGCCACTTTATATAATGTTTACATACCCTACATTACTCATCTCATATGTATATACTGTACTGTATACCATCTACTGCATCTTGCCTATGCCGTTCGGCCATCCATATATTTATATGTACATATTCTTATTCATTCCTTTACACTTGTGTGTATAAGGTAGTTGTTGTGAAATTGTTAGATTACTTGTTAGATATTACTGCATGGTCAGAACTAGAAGGACAAGCATTTCGCTACACTCGCATTAAAATCTGCTAACCATGTGTATGTGACCAATAACATTTGATTTGATTTGACACTGACCCCTTTCACTTGAACTCCCTGGGGGTTCCCTGGTTGGGGTCACAAGTGTGGATTTGGGCTTGAAAAAGACTAACAGGCTGCCTTGAGGCTTTGGGCCAGCCTTTAGTGTCTTACTCTTTTTGGGACAAATGACTCCTGCTAACGTCCTCTTCTTTCCAGAGCTTGTCCCTGCTCTCAGTGGATTCAGGTACTCTCAGGTCTCCCCAGCCTCCTGAGATACTGGTAGTGGGTCCTTGCACCCAACCCAAGTCCCCCTGCATATGGTCTACTCACCTCCCAGCTTCCAAAATGGCTTCAGCCCGATACTGAAGCAGCTTGTAAAACTGCAGTTCGAACAGTTTCCATTCAGGCTTTTCTGGGTCAGCTCGTGGGATAACCATAACTGTTTCATGTCAGTCTTCACACCTGTGAAAAAGCAAGTGGGCACACACACAGAAAGAAACACTCAGATCACATGAGAAACACATGATGGCTTTTCAGTACAACAACAAGTAAGCAATTGAAACTTTCCATTACAATATTTCTTAAAATATAGAAAGTCATGGGACAAAGCATATGATAAAAGTATTTTTTCTCCCCTGTGCTGTGTGAGAACAGCCCTTCCCTCATTGTCCAGGACATGCTGCTCCTCACTGGAGAACTCTCCCTGGTCTCCATAGCATTCAACGGTCATCTTGTGGTTGGTGGTCAGCAGGCCGGTCAGGCCCTCCTCTGCTGCAAATGGGGTGGCACTGTCTTTGCAGTAAGTATCAACTCCTATTTAATAAACCAATTAAGAAGGTACATTTTATGAGTGTGTACAGTGGCAAGAAAAAGTATGTGAACCCTTTGGAAATATTTGGATTTCTGCATAAATTGATCATACAATTTGATCTGATCGTCATCTAGAGCTTGTTCATTTCTATGCCTAAGTAGGCTACTGTAGCCTACCATGTTATACAATAAATGTGGAGAATGATACATTTGCATCTGTTGGCCATCAACTAGCCTGTTAATTTCTATGCCTATGCAGGCTACTGTTGCCTACCATTTTATACAAAAAATATGTTGAAATGACGATATCACTGGAGTCATTGCAAATCAATTTGTGCCACACTTGTGTTGACTACCTGGAGCTTGCAAACTGATTTAATAAATTGCCTATAACTTCAGTTTGTTGTTGTTGTAGTGTTGTGTTATTATGCAATTATTAATGGGCATGTTTAGCAGTGGTGGAAAAAGTACTAAATTGTCATATTTGAGTAAAAGTAAAGATACCTTAATAGAAATTAACTCAAGTAAAAGTGAAAGTCACCCAGTAAAATACAATTTGAGTATAAGTCTAAAAGTATTTGGTATTAAATATACTTAAGTATCAAAAGTAAATGGAATTGATAAAATGTACTTAACTATCAAAAGTAAAAGTATAAACCGTTTTAAAGTCCTTATATTAAGCACAATTTTCTAGTTTTGTTGTTGTTGACGGATAGCCAGGGGCACACTCCAACACATAATTGCAAACAAAGCATTGTGTTTAGTGAGCCCGCCAGATCAGAGGCAGTAGAGATGACCAGGGATGTTCTCTTGATAAGTGTGTGAATTGGACCATTTTCATGTCAAAATGTAACGAGTACTTTTGGGTGTCTGGGAGGATGTATGGAGTAAAAAGTACATTATTTTCTTTAGGAATGTAGTAAAGTAAAAGTAAAAGTTGGCAAAAATATAAATAGTAAAGTACAGATACCCAAAAAATGTTAAGTATTTTTACTTAAGTACTTTACACCACTGATGTTTAGTTAATGAAATTGGAAGTTATCGATTGTGATCATGGTCACAGTTCTATCGCAATTGCTGATCAGCTGTTGTTAGAATGCATTAGATTGATCTTTTTTTAAAGTGTTTTATATAACCTTTATTTAACTAGGCAAGTCAGTTAAGAACAAATTCTTATTTACAATGACGGCCTACGCCGGCCAAACCCGGACGACGCTGGGCCAATTGTGTACCACCCTATGGGACTCCCAATCACGGCCGGATGTGATGCAGCCTGGATTCGAACCAGGGACTGCAGTGAAGCTTAGACCGCTGCCCCACTCAGTGTTACAAACAGTCAGATTAGGCTACAGGTTAAATAATAAATAAACACTGGCTGTTGTTGACAAGCATAGGGCTATTCAGTTCATATCTATATTATTAACATTTGATTTAGTTATTTAAATTACGACCCCATCCTCTGTAGCCTATTCCAGCAGGCTATTGTGCAACGAAAGCACTTCTTACCACGAAATCGCTTCGCTATTCTTGTTGAATGTCAATTTGAACTAAACAAGCTGCTAAATCATTTAACGTACATCTTTCCTAGACTATTGTGTGGTCTATTTGAAATTAGATGTAGGCCTATGAGGGGCTATAGGCTACCTGCATCTAGCTAACCAAACCATGGCAAAGTTTAATTACAATCATAAACCCAGATTTTAGTCAGTAGGCCTAGCCTATGCCTATTGAAATGACAAGTCAATCTCCCAAATAGGCCATTTATAACGTCTTAACATCTGGCACGTAGTAAACATTCGTTTTTAAAGTTTAATAAAGGAGAATTATCTTTTTTCTTGTAACATATTCAAATTAGTTTATTAGTCACATTAGCTCACAATAATTATTCATTTGATGGAAAAACTAATTCCTTAATTCGGTTGATACTGTTATGGAAAAATGGTTTATTGGCTAAATGTGGCAACTCCCCCCTTGCTGCAAAAAGTTTTAGTTTTGATTTGATTTGATTAGTTTTCAGGCCTTGTTGGCTGGTTATGAATAGTCATTGGTCTAGAAATGTTTGTTAGACCCGGCAACCGTGGATGAAACCGACTGAATCTGGGTTTGCGTGATCCTGAAGATCAACACTTTGGAAAGTAATGAATGATCCCAACCGCTGCGTCCACGACTGAAGCTGAAATAGGAGATATCATTTACATTTAAGTCATTTAGCAGACGCTCTTATCCAGAGCGACTTACAAGTACATACATTCATACTTTTTTGTACTGATATAACCTTCAATACGAGTTATAAACTTCAACAACAGCAGTCCTCTCACACAGCAGGTCTCCTTTCACAGACAAACACAGAATGACAGATACAGAGCTAATGTTAAATTGCCAGAGTTCAAACTGAAGTAGAGAAGTCATGTCACATGTATTGTAGAATCGCACATTTATGATATTAGTTTATGTTACATTATCAAGCTAGCCTGAGTGCCAGTCTGTTTTTACTATAATGCCTTACAAGTCCTTGTCACTCATTGGCATGCCAAACATGTTTAGCTTGACAAGAGCCTTTTTAATTCCAGCTTTGAGACCTTATGTCATTAATGTTCCAAGTGACAATCTTTAATCATGGTTTTACAGCACTCTTGACAAACTTTTCACGCATTTTTACATTTTGCATTACAACATGTGTAATTGAAAATGCAACCTGCAAAAACGTGAAGATTGGATAACAAGGAAGTAAACCTAAGTACGTATATGTATGGCAGAAAAAAACTTGATACCAAGAAACCCTAAATCTGAAAACGCCCCTAATTGCCGTCTGCAATTACATCCTTCTCGTCATTTTGGACTTTTATTCGACATTTCGAAAATATTTTTGCTCAAAGTAAAAATAAAAAACGATTCTCAAATCGGGTGCACCGTAGCTATCTAATTCCACATTCCAAACGTTGTGATCCTCGACGTAGGGGGCAGTCTTTCACTGCTCTGTCCTTCGAACACACCGACTGTGTCATTGCGTTTCGATACACCAGAGGTACATTCATTTCCAATGGAACGCTGCGTTTTGCCTTGCAGCATTGCGTTGCAGAGGCAGTTGCTGGGCGTTCTGTGTGGTGCATACGTTCAATTTATCGAACCTATGCATCAAATTGTATGCGTAGACTTACTTGACAGAAAGTAGCAAAATGTGAATGTTTAATTTTTGTTGCACACATATCCAGTAAAAAACATGTTGGATTACATAATAAAAACAGTTTGACTGGATCATTTCTTTACATTTTTTTATTCATTTATTTGCCAAGTATATTATTTATTCGATGACATCCACAAATTAATTGTGAGAGCCTATAATATAATTTCCCTCAAATGCAGTTTTGGAGCGAAATGCAATAATAAATTGTCAAGATAGCAGCGTAGGCTCTTTCAACAATGAGGAAGGTGGTCTTGATCGCGCTATTGGGTCGGGACCAGCCCCGCCGAAAGCGCAGGTCTGTGTGGTTCCAGAGATGGCTAAACTCCCGAAAGCAGGCAGAGGAGTTCCACCGTCTCATTCAAGAGCTTCGAATGTTTGGAGAGGAATTCCGAAGTTACTTTCGTCTGGACCGAAGCCAGGTCGATCACCTGCTCCAGATGGTTGGAGCCAGGATCGCCCGGATGGATACCAACTACCGGGAGTCCATCAGCCCAGTTGAACGCCTGGTGATTTGTCTCCGGTAAGCTACATTCTAGTACATTTTTAAAGCCTTTGATACCATAATTGATTGATATTTGATACATTATTTTTATGTGCAACCTAGCTAGCGTAAAGGCTCTCTAGTTAATAGTCCCTATTTGATATCAGATGTACTTTTACATAATGTTCATTAGGACTATAACTTTTCCCAACGTTGGTTTATAATCCTTTTTTAATTATGCAATGTTACCAAATGAAAATAAAGTTGAGGTGCCTTCTGCCCTGATGAATGTAATGTAAATGTAAGCCTTTGTTACAAGCATTATACATGTTTATACCACGTACTAAGGTTTAAATTACAGTGAATTCGAGTATAAATTACCTACTCACTTATCCAAACCTTACCTAGAATTGATTTGATTTAGAATGTCAGAAAGAGGTAGTTTCACTAAAGGTGATAGAGATGGGGTAGGTCAAGTTTGTTCACAGTCTCTCACCACAACATGTTGTGACAAGCACACAACAAGAAGATGGCACCAAGACCATGTTCAGGTTACTAGCGGAATCAATCAGTGAAAGCCGCCTCCCCATACCAGAACCAGTAACATTCAATGGAGAACCACTCTCGTTCACTGACTGGAAGGTCTCTTTTCAGACTCTGATAGACAGGAAGAACATACCAGCAACTGAGAAGATATATTACTTAAGAAAATATGTCGGTGGGCCTGCCAAGAAAGCCATCGAAAGTTACTTTATGTTAGGAACAGAGTCAGCCTACCATGCTGCGTGGACCATTCTTGAAGAAAGGTACGGAAACAAATTCCTCATCGCCAAGTCCTTCAGAGATAAGCTCAATGCATGGCCTAAGATAGGATCCAAGGACAGTCTTGAACTTAGAGACCTTGTAGACTTTCTTCGCAGCTGTGAGGCTGCTATGTCTCAGAATAAGGGCCTGGAGGTGCTTAACGACTGTAATGAAAACCAAAAGATCCTCGCTAAACTTCCAGATTGGCTAACTTCAAGATGGAATAGAAAGGTCGTAGACATCTTAGAAGAAACTGAGACCTTTCCAAGCTTCAGTCAGTTTGTGAAGTTTCTCACGAGAGAAGCAAAGATCGCTTGCAATCCTGTAACATCCCTTCATGCTTTGCAATCAAGCGAAGATGGAAAACCTAAGACACCAAGGATTCAAAGCCCCGGAGCAAGGGTGTTAGCAACTAACTCTGATGAGAAAGATACTGTTACTAGTTGTGTCTTCTGTGAGAAGTCAGGTCACAGTCTCCACAAATGCTGTAAGTTCATGGATAAGCCCACCACAGAGCGACAGAAGTTTGTTTAAGAGAATAAATTGTGCTTTGGCTGTTTAAGGCCTGGGCATCACTCAAAAGATTGTGATAACAGGAACACCTGCGACACGTGTCAGAGGAGGCATCCATCCTGCCTGCACGAAGATCGTACTAAAGAAAGGTTAAGGGATAGGAAGACAGAGCCCCCACAAGATAAGGGGACAAGAGCGTCAAGTGAGGCCATATCCAACAGAGTCGTAAGGGACATTAACAACACTCACACCTCCACAATCATTCCAGTATGGGTGTCAACCACAAGCGAGCCAGATCGTGAAGTTCTTGTGTATGCACTTCTTGACACCCAGAGCGACACCACCTTTATCCTTGAAGAGACAACAAACGCTCTCAATACAAGGAAGGAGCCAGTCCAACTGAAACTCTCTACAATGGCTTCAAGGAATACCATTGTGCCCTGCCAGAAGCTGTCTGGTTTGCAGGTTAGAGGGTTTTACTTGGAGAAGAAAATCCCTCTGCCAACGACTTACTCGAGAGAGTTTATTCCTGCAAACAGAGATCATATTCCTACTCCAGAGACTGCAAGAGCATGGTCTCATCTTGAACACATTGCAGAGGAGATTGCTCCTCAACAGAGCTGTGATGTCGGTCTCTTAATTGGCTACAACTGCTCCCAGGCTCTCCTTCCAAGAGAAATTGTGTCTGGTAAGGAAAATCAGCCTTTTGCTCAGAGAACAGACCTTGGCTGGAGCATAGTCGGCTATGGAAACCCATGTATCAACCATGGCGACGCTATTGGAGTGAGTCATCGGGTTATCGTTAGACAGGTGATGCCAAGCCTTCAATCTTCTTCCAACGTCACAAATCAAGTACACTATGTTAGTAGAACACGCGTAAGAGAGGTAATCACAGCACTGGACATTATCAAGACGCTTGAATCCGACTTCAACGAGAGAACTGCAGAAGAGGACCTCATATCTCAAGAGAATATCCGGTTCCTGACAAAAATGAAAGCGGGAATCAGACGCAAGGACAATGGACATTATGAGATGCCGCTGCCGTTTAAGGAAGAAAGACCCAACCTGCCGAACAATAAAACATGTGCAGTTCACCGTCTCAAGTGCCTGGAAAGGAGGCTAAGGAGAGACAAGCAGTACTACAAGGACTACACAGCATTCATGGAAGAGACCATAGCTTGTGGAGATGCTGAGAAGGTCTCCAAAGAGGAAATTAACAAGCATCCAGCATGGTACATCCCGCACCATGGGGTTTATCACCCACAAAAGCCTGGGAAGATACGAGTCGTCTTTGACTGCTCAGCTAAGTTTCGAGAGACGTCCTTGAATGACCATCTCCTTACCGGTCCAGAGTTGACAAACACATTGCTGGGCGTCCTTTGTCGTTTTCGTAAGGGTCCAGTTGCAATCATGTGTGATGTAGAGCGCATGTTCCACCAGTTTCATGTGAAAGCAGAAGACCAAGATTATCTACGGTTCCTTTGGTGGGAGAACGGAGATCTAGAGTCTCAACCCTCAGTGTATCGTATGAAGGTCCATTTGTTCGGCGCAGCTTCATCTCCTGGTTGCGCCAACTATGGTCTCAAACATCTTGCTGCCGAAGAACGAGGAAGCTTCAGCGAGAAGTATATCCAGTTCATAGAAAGGAACTTTTATGTTGATGATGGGTTGACGAGCGTATCGTCTGAAGCTGAAGCGGCCCAGCTGGTGAAAGAAGCAAGAGAGCTTTGCAGCATCGGCAAACTCCGGTTGCACAAGTTTATCTCTAACAGCAAGGAAGTTATAGCCACAATTCCCAAGGAAGAACGTGCCGAGGGTGCCAAAGACCTGGATATGGCTCTGGGTGAACCACACATGGAGAGAGCGCTTGGTGTACTGTGGTGTGTCGCATCAGACGAGATCCAGTTTAGAGTAGTTGTCAAGGAACGCCCACTCACAAGAAGAGGAGTATTGTCTACAGTAGCCTCTGTATATGATCCGCTTGGGTTTGTGGCACACTTTGTCCTGGCAGGGAAGCAGATCGTGCAGCAGATGTGTCGTGACAAGATCGACTGCGATGACCCCCTTCCAGATGACCTACGTTCCCAGTGGGAATTCTGGCTCCAATGTCTACAAATCTTGTCTGAAGTAAGGATTCAACGAGCCTACTTGCCATTAAGTTTCAAGGAGGTGCAGAGTTATGAGCTCCATCACTTCTCCGACGCTAGTACCTCAGGTTATGGAGAGTGCTCATACCTCAGAACAATCAACACAGACAGAAATGGAATAAAGACAGAAGAAACGCAAGGATTAATGACATTGTCATCTTGCAAGATGATACTGCACCACGCAACCAGTGGAAATTGGCAAAAGTTACAGAAGTGTACCCGAGACAGGATGGCCGGGTGAGAAGATTCAAGTTACTGATCAGCGACTCAACCCTGGATGAGAGAGGTAAACGCATCACCAAACCCACCTATCTGGAGAGACCCATCCATAAGACAGTCACCCTCCTGGAAGCCGATCAAGAAACCTGCAGACCCCTTTCACAGAAATCACCGGTGATTGGTGGGAGTGTAACTGACAGTTAGACTTACAGGTTATGTCGTTGTTTTGTGTTTGAATTGTGTAACTGACAGTTAGATTTACAGGTTATGTCGTTGTTTTGTGTTTGAATTGTTTACGTGTCCGCTGTGCGGGGAAATGATAAGACAAGCGGAACTACGTAGCTAATAACTGTTGTAACGGGGATCCTTATTGTAGCAACACACTTTTGGAGGGAAGGCAATCCCGCGCTGTGTTAGCTAAGTTTTCATGTCATCGGGTGTAGTTCATAAAGTTTGAAGCGTATATGTTAGGATGGTAACGTTATAATAATTAAGGATGAAGCGTGAATTCATGCCAGGAATAATAAGTGTGAAGTTTGATTTCCTCCCTTCTGTAATAAGCAGCCAATGAGGTATTTTTCCTTTATTCATGTGTTTAATCTAATACTGTTATAGCGCCGGCTAAACTGTTTATGTATGTAAGCACTTCAGAGTTATACCAAGCTAATAAGTCACTCGTAAGATAAGGTTGTAAGAGTGTGCTTAACTGTATTTTTCATTTACTTTATAGTTCTCACGGAAGGTGATAATTCTGACTAAATCTACAGAATAAAGCCGCCAGTTAAAATCAAGGAACGGTTGTGCTCGTGGTTACTGGAGGGAGCTACATTCTCCAGGACCCATTTTTGTTCAAGACAGTTACAGTCATTCATTACATTATTTTTGGACTCACATACACTCTTAGAGAAAAAGGTTCCAAAAGTGTCCTTCTGCTTTCCCCATAGGATAACCTTTTTTGGTTCCAGGTATAACCCTTTGGGGAAAATGTTATACATGGAACCCAATAGGGTTCTACATAGAACCAAAAGGGGTACTACTTGGAACCAAAAAGGGATCTCCTATGGGGACAGCCGGAGAACCCTTTTAAGTCGATAGTACCATTCTTTCTAAGAGTAGAGTTGGCCTGGGCTACAGTTTATTGATATAGTCATAGACTGAATTGTAGTGTTTCAAGGCATTGTTAATGATGGTTGATGAGTATTACAATATAATAAACTGTAATGAGATAGATATATGAGTAGATATAGTATGTGGGTGGAATTCAAGTTACACGCAATATTGGTAATTATTTTGAATTATATTTTAGATTCTTGGCGACAGGGGACTCCTACAGGACCATTGGATTCAGCTTCCGAGTTGGACGGTCCACGGTGGCAGGCATTGTCCCCTCTGTGGCACAAGCCATTTGGGACTGTCTGGTTGGTGAGAATACATGCCTGTCCCCAAGGAGGAATGGAGAGGTGGAATTTCCCCAACTGTCTTGGCTCCATTGACGGGAAACATGTAGTAATCCAGGCTCCACCGTGCTCGGGTTCACAATTCTACAACTACAAGGGTACATATTCAGTTGTACTCTTGGCTGTAGTAGATGCCATCTACTGTTTCCGTGTTGTCGATGTTGGTGCTTACAGCAAGGGAAGTGATGGCGGGACCCTCCAGGACTCTGCCTTCGGCCAGGCACTTCAGGATGGCACCCTGGAGATTCCACCACCTGCATCACTCCCTGGAGCTGAAGGCCTGGGACCTGTTCCCCACATCTTCGTCGGCAACGAGGCCTTCCCTTTAAGACCCAACTTCATGAGGCCATACGCTGGACTCCAGCTGCCATTGCCAAAGCCTGTAAGGATCTTTAACAAACGATTGTCCAGGGCAAGGTTAGTTGTTGAATGCACCTTTGGGATTCTGGCAGCCCGGTGGAGAATGTATTGGAGAGTGCTTGGTCTCAGCCCCTCAAATGTCAATGCCTGCGTGAAGGCCACATGTGTTCTCTATAACTACCTGCAGAGGTCATTCCAGGAGCCGCTCCGGATGGAGATGGGCACGCCAAATGGTCACCTACCTGATGTCACCAGGGCAGGTGCCAACAACGCCCCCAGACAGGCACTCCAGGTGAGGGAGAAGCTGACCACCTACTTCTCATCGCCAGCAGGTGAAGTCCCATGGCAGTATGCCGTGGAGTGAAACTGCTCTTTTAAGAGCCCCCTAACACAAAGGTTATTTTAAGAACCATCCACCATTGTCCATAAAGTTGCATTTCCCCCCAGCTTACTTTATGTATCATTGTCTCTCTTCATTTGAAAGCTATATTTAAGTGACATTTGGGAGTAAAGACCACACCTTAAAACCCCTTCCCTCTCCCATTAACGTCAGTATGGCATGGTACATCAGGTGAGCGGGAGCACTAATTAAGGTTATACGACATACTATACATACTAATATATACGACATAGTATGATAACAAAGGGAAAGGGTAACCTAGGGTCCATACAAATAGTACAGCTTACCACCATGTTCACTGGCCTGACAAAATACAGGTGGGAAAAAAACGAATTAGGAAGAGAATGTGTTTTTACTTTCATCAAGAAATAAGCAGATTAAGTCTAAATGAGATATTAATAAACAACTGAAACAACTGACTATGAAAACATAATTTAATAAGTATTCAAGTACAGGAAAGAACATGACAGGTATGTGTGTTGTAAAAATGTAAAAAAAAATAATAGAACTATTGAAAGAGGTGTGCATGTAAAAAATAAATAAAATGAATGTGTAGCCTGTAATCTGTAAGAGAACAACGAGAGCATGTATTTTTGGCACAACTGCAGACCGATACAGGGACTACTCATAAAGCCTAGACGTAGTAGGGGAAGTTCAGACATGGCCATAAAGAGAGAGGGCAGGGCACTGGAGATCTGAGGCACAGAGAGGAGTGGAGAAGAGGTGTGTGTGTGTGTGTCTCTGGAAAAAATTAAATAATGTGTAGCCATAACACAGCTAAACAAACAAATGGCCCCTGGATGTCATGGACCAGTCGATGGAACATAACTTCACAAACAGTTTCAACACCCTGGTTTTCAAGTGGTTTTAAATGAAAGAAATATATTCACCTTTAGTCTCGTAAGAGACCAACAAGAGCATCTGTGAATTCTCCGGTGTATGAGTTTCAATTCTGTCAATTCAGAAATCTATGCAACACTAATAATGAATGCTATCCTAAGACTTTATAAACAAATGACTTTATGAATTGACTGAATTTAAACGTAACTGACGTGTGAAAAGAAAGGTACAATGAGGGAGGTCAAAACAGCAACCAGACAACTCCTCTTCCTGTCCTTCCTCTCCTCTTCCTGTCCTTCCTCTCCTCTTCCTGTCCTTCCTGTCCTTCCTCTCCTCTTCCTGTCCTTCCTCTCCTCTTCCTGTCCTTCCTCTCCTCTTCCTGTCCTTCTTCTCCTCTTTCTGTCCTTCCTCTCCTCTTCCTGTCCTTCCTCTCCTCTTCCTGTCCTTCCTCTCCTCTTCCTGTCCTTCCTGTCCTCTTCCTGTCCTTCCTGTCCTTCCTCTCCTCTTCCTGTCCTTCCTGTCCTCTTCCTGTCCTTCCTCTCCTCTTCCTGTCCTTCCTCTCCTCTTCCTGTCCTTCCTCTCCTCTTCCTGTCCTTCCTGTCCTCTTCCTGTCCTTCCTCTCCTCTTCCTGTCCTTCCTCTCCTCTTCCTGTCCTTCCTCTCCTCTTCCTGTCCTTCCTGTCCTCTTCCTGTCCTTCCTGTCCTTCCTCTCCTCTCCTCTTCCTGTCCTTCCTCTCCTCTTCCTGTCCTTCCTGTCCTCTTCCTGTCCTTCCTCTCCTCTCCTCTTCCTGTCTTTCCTGTCCTTCCTCTCCTCTTCCTGTCCTTCCTCTCCTCTTCCTGTCCTTCCTCTCCTCTTCCTGTCCTTCCTCTCCTCTTCCTGTCCTTCCTCTCCTCTTCCTGTCCTTCCTATCCTCTTCCTGTCCTCTTCCTGTCCTTCCTCTCCTCTTCCTGTCCTTCCTCTCCTCTTCCGGTCCTTCCTCTCCTCTTCCTGTCCTTCCTCTCCTCTTCCTGTCCTTCCTCTCCTCTTCCTGTCCTTCCTCTTCCTGTCCTTCCTCTCCTCTTCCTGTCCTTCCTCTTCCTGTCCTTCCTGTCCTTCCTCTCCTCTTCCTGTCCTTCCTGTGAGCTGGTCGGCTAAATTGACTCTATTTCTGAAAGGGAAGAGAAAAACAACACATACAAGCTTAACATAATATGACACCATAAAAGGTGAGATTTATGTTAACTAAATACTGCTTGTATAGTGTAGTTAGTGGCATAAATATAGTAACAGTGTGGTAAAGTTGGTAATACTTGCTGTTTACTCATGGAATTTGTATTTCAGATCAAAAGATGAATGTGACAGGCAAATATTTAGACAGCAAACTGTTGTTTTAGGATATTTTCTAACCCAGAAACAACAGCTATACATTTGCCTTATATTAATACTTTGATCTGAAATACCAATTAACCTACATGAGTATACTGTAAAAATGACCTACTTTACTTCACTGTCGCAACACTTATGACACTACCTGTGATGAAAAAAAAACGTACCCTTGAACTTGTCATCGAAAAGCAGCTGATACATTTTAACCTTGACTGCTGCTTTTCTTTGCTGAGGCAGCCTCTTCAGGGTTGGCACCAGGCTCATGGCAAAGAGGGTCTCTTCATCCTCCTTCCTGTGAGCATCAGGTTGGGCTGCATCCCTCTCGACGGCCTGGAGGAGCCTCTGCTGAAATGAGTTGAGTGGATCTGGGGGCTGGGGGCTGGTACCTCCGATGACGCCTGGTGTGACGTTATTCCTCTTCGTTTCTCTCTTTCTCTCCACGGCCACATCCTGTTCAACGAGGTCCTCAGTGGTCACTTCAGTGAGGTTCATAATAATCTCAGGTGGTCCAAGATCCAGAGGTGCTTCCTCCATTTCATCATCTTCCATGGCTGCACCGGTGGTGGTCATACTCGTGGATGATGTAGACGTTGTAGAGGGTCTCGCTGCACCGGTGGAGGCAATGGTCGCACTTGTAGGTGACGTTGAGGGTCTTGATGCACCGGTGGCGACAACACTTGTGGATGACGTAGTAGAGGGTCTGGCTGTAAAATTGCCACTCATTGCCCTAGGCACAATAAATGGATCCAGAAAAGAAAGAATGTGGCAGAAGCGCCAAGGCTGCTGGCCTGAAGCTGCTGACCCAGACCTCTTCTTATCTTTCTCTGCCCTTCTCTCTCTCTGATACCTGTCCCTGAGTCCTCTCCACTTCCTCCTACAGTCTTCTTCTACATAGACATGAACATGATAAGCCAAACCATTACCTAGCATACCTATAGTTATTAGATAGCTATCATGGACATGTCACCTACTGTACACATAAGACACACACACACACACACACACACACACACGGTTATCTGACCAAATGATCAGGGGTACAGTAGTATCTACCATTTCTATGATTATTTATCTAGCATACACACTCACACTCTTTCAAACATGATTATTTGGTAAAGTTATTAGGGGTAGTAACTAGCATAATTTATTTGACTATTTCTTTCACACACACACCTCATTGGCTAGGTTAGCTAGCTAGCTAACTCTAACTAGCCACATCTAGCACAAGCTCACTACTAAACTGACAATCCTACTATCGTTGACACTTGTCTCCAAGCAGCATTTTTTGTGTTTATGTCCCTGTAGCTGTCAGCAGTTGTGTCAAAAAGACACGGTTTTGAGGATACTGCGAAAATGATTCTCTCCTCCATGTGACCAACCGCATGGGACCATCTGCAAAAGGTACCTGCATCAGTATAGTTGCCTAGCTGCGCAAAATGTTATGCAGCAGTGATGCAATGACACAGTCGGTGTGTTCGAAGCGTTAATGGTCTACTACTCCGGTTGCTTCCGAGCGCAATGATTTTAAACGTGCTCAAGCCAAGGAGGCGCACATTGGTAGGGAAATCTGGGTGGGTAGCTAACGGTTAGCTAGCTAGTCCACGCAGAAATTCGACTTGAGGACTGGGAAGTGTCAAATTCTCTGAACCCTGCGGTTAGCTTGATTTCGATATACGATTATGAAATAACGTAGACTTTTGGCAACACAAGTGCATCGATATTGGAGGTGAGTGATTTAGCGAGCTAGCGATGCACTTGACTTGTTTTAGCTCTCTTGCGGCTATCTATCGTTAAATAGCTAACGTTAATTTGCCTAACAAACTAGTTAGTTAGTCGGACCACAGATGGCTGGCTAGCTAGCTAACTATAGTAGGAGTCTTTGTTTTGACAGTTCTGACAACTAACGTTAGCTACCTAAGTCAACTAGCTAGCTACAGATAACCAAGACAATGTGAACGTTTTAGCTCGCTTGCTTGCTAGCTAGCTAAAGTAGCTAACTTTTAGCTAGCTGATAATCTTCGTGTTGGGTAGACTCAACTCTGCTAACGTAACCATAGTTCATTCATCTTGAACTAACTAGTTTACTAATCGTAGTTAGATAACGACTCCTAACTAGCTTAAAACATGGTTGGCAAGTTAGCCTATCTAACGTTGATTGAATGACACCTAGCCAGCCAATGAGTTAGCTAACGTTAGTGTCTGGGAATTGTAGGTAACGTTAATTCATTGGACAGACTTGAAATTAATTTGACAGCCAGTCTACGTTACAGCAGGAGACTGACTGTAAAAGTTATCTAACGTTAGATGCTGCAACAGTATCCCAAGAGACATGCAGATCTGTAAATATATAAATTATGATGTGTAGGCCGTCATTGTAAATACGAATTTGTTCTTAACTGACTTGCCTAATTAAAGGTTACATTTAAAATAATTACATGTAAAACATGATCGCTAGCTTCATGCTCAAGTGGGAGAATGTTAGGCTAAAAACTGAGCATGTAAACAAATGCTGTAACACAATTTACAAATGTAGTTGCTTTTTTCTTTACACTCACTGGCCTTTACCCTGACAATAAATATCACAAGAAAGTGACAGGGGGACTGGTTAAACTCATCTAACCACCTAATCTGACTCTTGATGACTGACTGGGCTGCCAAATGTATTATTCTCTTCATTTTAGCTAGTTGTCAGCTGTCAGCAACTCTTGCGAGTCAAATTAAATCATATTGTTTTACCTCGGGTTAGTTGCGCTTTCTACTGTAACATCATTGGTTACTATTTGTGGCAAGGAACAGTATGATGATCCCTAAAGGCCCCTGGGCGGTGTGTTTCCTTCCTCCACTCCCACAGTGAGCAGTAATGAGGCAGGAGGATTGAAGGAGGAAGCAGGTGTCCTGGTGGTGCATTGGGAGACAGCAGTCAGGAGGAGGACAGGATGCTGGAGGTAGAGGAGGCAGGCCCAACAGGGGCTGAGGGAGATGATGAGATGGAGCTGGGGGGCGGTGACCTGAGAGTGGAGGTGGTGAGGCTGAATTTGGAGCTCCAGGAGGCCAACGACGAGAAAGTGCAGGCGGCCCGGTATGGCCTGGTGGTGCTAGAGGAGAGTGCCGAACTGAAGAAGAAGCACACCCAGCTGGAGGAGGAGCACGAGACTCTCAAACAGGAGCTGCAGCAGCTTAAAGAGGTCAGCAGAATCCCAGTAATTATATCTAAAAAGCAGAAACACTATAATCAGGCCAGTAAAATAAATGTTCAATATAGCTATTATAAACCTTACTTGCACAGTAACAGCTACTACTACGTATGCATGGTGGTGACATTGTCTGTGATTGAGTTGAGACGAGACCTCTTGTTCATACGTTTCTTATGGCTTTGTCTAACACTAAGTACTTCAGTGTGAACAAGTGCCAGTCACACCTGGCTATGTATTAACCAACCTGGGATTTGCCAAACAATGGGCTTGCTGTTAGTACACAAGCTTTTAGCAAAGTTGTTCTCAACTAAGAAATCACAATCATAATGTTGCTAGGTAGCTGTTAATCCAGTGTTGCATAGCAAGTTATTCATTGCCTACTGAACATTTGATAGGTCCCTTAAAGATACTCTATCATGTTGAAGCATGTTACTAGCTTGGCTGAATGAAAATCCCCCAAGACTCAAAACGAGGCCTGGTGTTTATATGAATAATTCAGTTTGTGTGATCAGGAGGACAGGTCAGTGTCTGCTTCTGTAGTGTCATAGGATGTTGATGTGTATAGATATGTTACTGTTTATCTCTACTAGAAATGTTCCATATGCACAAACAACTTATTTCTCTCAAATGTTGTGCGCAAATTTGTTTACATCCCTGTTAGTGAGCATTTCTCATTTGCCAAGATAATCTATCCACCTGAGATGTGTGGCATATCAAGAAGCTGATTAAACAGCATGATCATTACACAGGTGCTGGGGACAATAAAAGACCACTTTAAAATGTGCAGTTTTGTCACACAACACAATGCCACAGATGTCTCATGTTTTGAGGGAGTGTGCAATTGGCATGCTGACTGCAAGACTGTCCACCAGAGCTGTTGTCAGAGAATTTAATGTTAATTTCTCTACCATAAGCTGCTCCAACATTGTTTTAGCGAATTTGGCAGTACATTCAACCGGCCTCACAACTGCAGACCACCTGTATGGCGTCATGTGGGCGAGTGGTTTTCTGTTGACAACTTTGTGAACAGAGTGCCCCGTGATGGCAGTGGGGTTATGGTATGGGCAGGTATAAGCAATTTGAATGCTCAGAAATACCGTGAAGAGATAAGGCCCATTTCTTTTAAGGTGTCTGTGACCAACAGATGCATGTCTGTATTCCCAGTCATGTGAAATCCATTAATTAGGGCCTAGTGAATTTATTTCAATTGACTGATTTCCTCATATGAACTGTAACTCAGTAAAATCAATGAAATTGTTGCTTGTTTCGTTTTATATTTTTTGTTCAGTATAATTTCAGCGCTCATCTAAGATGCTCTGTCTGATGCAGACAACATTATGGCATTAGGGGTGAACATAACAGGGAAAAACACCTATCAGAGTCAAAGCACACATCATTATCACTGTATAAAGGTTATTAAGTGTCGTTCATATAAAGAAATAATCTGAATATATTGTAATCGGACAGTCACATTTTGGGTAATATTGTTTTTGAGCACTCATTCCAACTAGGCCCCTAGCCTAGCTTCTAACAGACCCTGTACAGTTACAGTTGAAGTCGGAAGTTTACATACACTTAGGTTGGAGTCGGGTAAAACTAGTTTTTCAACCACTCCACAAATTTCTTGTTAACAAACTATAGTTTATGCAAGTCGGTTAGGACATCTACTTTGTGCATGACACAAGTAATTATTCCAACAATTGTTTACAGACAGATTATTTCACTTATAATTCACTGTATCACAATTCCAGAAGTTGACAGTGTCTTTAACAGCTTGGAAAATTCCAGAAAATGGTGTCATGGCTTTAGAAGCTTCTGATTGGCTAATTGACATAATTTGAGTCAATTGGAGATGTACCTGTGGATATATTTCAAGGCCTACCTTCAAACTCAGCAGTGCCTCTTTGCTGGACATCATGGGAAAATCAAAAGAAATCAGCCAAGACCCCAGAAAAAAAATTGTAGACCTCCACAAGTCTGGTTCATCCTTGGGAGCATTTTCCAAACACCTGCAGGTACCATGTTCATTTGTACAAACAATAGTACACAAGTATAAACACCATGGGACCACACAGCCGTCATACCGCTCAGGAAGGAGATGCATTCTGTCTCCTAGAGATGAACGTACTTTTGTTCGAAAAGTGCAAATCAATCCCAGAACAACAGCAAAGGACCTTGTGAAGGAAACGGGTACAAAAGTATCTATATCCACAGTAAAATGAGTCCTCTATCGACATAACCTGAAAGGCCGCTCAGCAAGGAAGAAGCCACTGCTCCAAAACCACCATAAAAAAGCCAGACTACGGTTTGCAACTGCACATTGGGGGAAAAATCGTACTTTTTGAAGAAATATCCTCTGGTCTGTAGAAACAAAAATTGAACTGTTTGGCCATAATGACCATCGTTATGTTTGGAGGAAAATGGGGGAGGCTTGCAAGCTAAAGAACATCATCCCAACCGTGAAGCATGGGGGTGGCAGCATCATGTTGTGGGGGGTGCTTTGCTGCAGGAGGGACTGGTGCACTTCACAAAATAGATGGCATCATGAGGGAGGAAAATTATGTGGATATATTGAAGCAACATCTCAAGACATCAGTCAGGAAGTTAAAGCTTGGTCACAAATGGGTCTTCCAAATGGCCAATGACCCCAATAATACTTCCAAAGCTGTGGCAAAATGGCTTAAGGACAACCAAGTCAAGGTATCGGAGTGGCCATCACAAAGCCTGACCTCAATCACATAGAAAATTTGTGGGCAGAACTGAAAAAGTGTGTGCGAGCAAGGAGGCCTACAAACCTGACTGTTACACCAGCTCTGTCAGGAGGAATGGGCCAAAATTCACCCAACTTATTGTGGGAAGCTTGTGGAAGGCTACCCGTAACGTTTGACCCAAGTTAAACAATTTTAAAGGCAATACACTCAATTAGTATTTGGTAGCATGTAAACTTCTGACCCAGTGGGAATGTGATGAAAGAAATTAAATCTGAAATAAATCATTCTCTACTATTATTCTGACATTTCACATTCTTAAAATAAAGTGGTGATCCTAACTGACCTAACATTACCTCCTGCAACAACATGACCGAGAACCCAACAACCTGGTGTTCAATTGTGTAATTTAGTAGACGTTCTTATCCAGAGTGACTTGCAGTTATCAGGATGAGTAGAGGTAACTGAAGTAAGCCTCAATTGTTTTAGGTTGGTCTTGTTGAGATTGCTGCTGTGCTCTGAGAGTCTGTCTCCACCTGCACTCCCAGTATCAACCAAATCTAAATCACTAACCACATTTGTTTTTTTTAATCACAAATTTTTCACTTAAATTTTACATGTGAAAGGAAAGCTGCTATGGGGCATACCTGTATTTCACACATTAATTAGTTCCAATTGCAGTATGACTTCAAATCAGGAGATTTTGGGTTCTATACCACCCCTATAATGTTGTGACGTTAAATGAGTATAGGCTATTTGCTTAGAAGTCGTAACTATCAAATCACATTTGTGGGGTAAAGTGAACAAAGTTGTCATTTGAAAGAATGTATTCCTCTTTGACTTGTCCCAGATGAAACTGGTTTGTACCACATTCTTACCTGAGGACACGTAGGCATAAGATATGCATGGGATGTACTTAATATTCAAGACCGCTCAGATTTCGACAGCTGGTCTGTGGAGTCCTATTACCACTGCCACCGATATACATCTTTGTTGTCTTGGGTCTAAGAAAAAATGCTGTCTTTAGTAGATGTGCCACTTGGCACCGTGTTTTAATTTCCAGCTTGCCTTTCATGGTGCACCCCACTGATGGACCATGTGCCTTACATACCACCATATGGTGGTCACACGAACAACTGGACACCCAAATAAATGGCACCTTTTTTGTCTTTGTCTGTCTGTGGTCTCTGGCAGACTCTGGATGACGCCCAAATAAATGCCGCTCTTTTTGCTTTGTCTCCGTCTGTGTGTGCAACTAGGCTCTGTCAGACTCTGTGACCTGCCACAAGCGTGCAACAGCATATGGGGAGACCCGGGAGGAGTGCCTTTTGGAGGAGACTGCCAGCAAGGAGGCTGCCATGGCAACCAGCATGGCTGAGTTGCAGGCCGAGTTACGGCAGGCGCGCCTCGCTCTGGGCTACGCTCACGCTGAGATAGACCGACAGGCCGGCTTCTCCTCCCAGCTGAAGAAGGTATTAATAGTGTGCCTATCATTCACTGACATACCTAATGCTTTACACACCACTATTCACTTAAATATGGAAGAATACAACTATTTAGTAGCATTTGTACATCTCTCCATCTAACAGAGAAATGTAGGTTTCAGTTAAATAGGCTCATTTTACGCTCTACTTCCTGTAGTCTCTTGTGTGTGTTCGAATGTCAAGAGCAGTGTGCAGTGCTTCCATAACATTGTGTTATTAGTTCAACTGTATACTGAGAGTGTGTGTTTCCCAGGAGTGTGAGTGTTCGGAGCTGGAGAAGGGCCACATGAGGAATGAGATGAAGGAGTATAAGGTGCGGGAGCTCCGTCAGCTCCAGGACAACAGTGAGCTGGAGGAGGAGAACACCTGTCTGCAGAAACAGGTGTCTGTACTCAAGGAGAACCAGGTCAGAGCCCCTCCCTTCTAATCACTCGCCTCACTGATAATAACACTCAGTTAACACAACAGGGCCTTGTTCAGTAGGGAGAATAGTTTTTAAACTGGGAGGAAAAAGCTGAACCTGTTCAGTAAAAACACTTCTTTTAGTTTTCTATTGCATGAAGTTTTGCTACAGTGTGCCCTACTGAACACAACCCTTGTCTCCCATCGGCACTTCCAGTACAACAGCCAGTAGTTGGGCCAAAATACTCCTATTCTTCTCAAAAGGCTCATGGAATGTGTACCTCAAATGACTCAGTACTTTGTGTAACCGCTGAAAAATGTGCAACATCATAACAAACATTAGGAGTGTGTTCGTTTCTTAATGGCCAAAAGGGGGTTCCAGATCATTCTGTGGTAGTGCTGAGCAATTAGTGTTTGTTTTTTTTAGGTCGGTTTGATTATTTAAAAAAAAAAATATATATTGTTTTTTGTTTCGATTGGGTTGAATGCTGTAACACAGAATAAAACAATACATTCCCATGATGGTAGTGACGGTCCATTACTGCTTATTACTTATTAACCATTTATTC
This sequence comes from Salvelinus namaycush, assembly GCF_016432855.1. Lineage (NCBI taxonomy): Eukaryota > Metazoa > Chordata > Actinopteri > Salmoniformes > Salmonidae > Salvelinus > Salvelinus namaycush. The sequence goes on from NC_052322.1 coordinate 20,584,697, forward strand.
ACGTTACTTTAATAAAATATTTCAGTTGTGTATATTACATTTGTTGTATTTAATGACTTTATTATTTAATTTCAAGTCATCTCATCTCTATAGAGCTGCTACCTATGCTCTCTGACAAAATCAGTACTTTGTAAATAAGGCCTACTTTTGACTGTTGAATATTAACTAGCAATCACTTTGATCATGTATTTTCAGGTAGAGATACCTTGCGAAGCGACATTTGCTCTCTATATCCCACATGATCGCGCATTCTTGTCTCTCATAGCAGGCGTAAAAGAAACACAAACCGGACACGTAGATGTGCAATGGATTATGGTCATTGTAGTTAGTTTAGTGCATAAAATGTGGTAATTATGTAGAATATTGGCCTTTTGGAAACTACATATCCCTACTACATCACACAGTTCAGGCTGGATCTGATCTCTCTAGAGAAACTGCAATGTGCGCATTGAGCTCACAGGAAATAAACTAACAGAATAGAATTCTAATAATTGAACCGATGGAGGTCAATGAGTTAAAAAAAAAAAAAAAGGTAAAATAACTTGTATGTTAATCGCGCAGCACTATACTGTGTTTGGTAGGCTTCTATTCTTCCTGTCCATTTAAGTCTCCATCTCCTACTGGGTTTAGACTCTGAGGGTGTGTGATGAGGATTCTTTCCAAGTGGTTCATGAATAAGGGCTAGCCTTGTCTGGTGTGTGTGTGTGCTGGGTTTGGCTGACAGTGACTTCCCCTGTCGGTCTGTCTGACACACACACTCATTGTTGGGGAGTCATCTCAGATGGGAGACAATGGCATCTCTGAAGTGGGAAGTCTCTACGAACAATCGGGACAGATTTGATTCTCATCCTGGTCACGCAGAAGCATACTGTAAATGTGACGTAAACTCGTCTTACTCATCAGGTGGCCAAGTAGCATAGATCAATTATTGAGAAGGTTTTGAAATAATTTACCAACTGCCAGTCCAAAAGTAAGTTGTAGAACATAGACCACAGAAATTCCTCATTTTCTAAGGTCAGAGTAATGACAGTTACACATTCCTAGTTCAGTACCACCCAACAGACATAAGATTCACTTTTATTGTCCCTTAAGGAAGAATTCTCTGAAATTCAACACACCCCTCCCATAGTGACCTGACACCATTGTTGGGTAGGTTACTTCCTAAATGTAATCTGTTAGTTACTAGTTACCTGTCCCAAATTGTAATCAGTAATGTAACTTTTGGATTGCCCAAACTTAGTAACGTAATCTGATTACATTCTGTAACTTTTAGATGCCTTTCCCCTAAAGAGGCATTAGAAGAAGACAAATGTATGTTACCAATTGAACAAGATCTATTGCAGGATAAATCAATGTTACAGTTTACATAGCTGGCCATATGAATGTTACATTTTACTTTATGGGTTGGTTATGTAGGCTTCTTCTAACCCATCGCTTTCTACTTTATATAATAATACGATTAAATTATATCTTTACATTAAAAAACAAAGTCTCAGAATTCGTCCTTCCAATAAATGTTATACCCCTTGATCTTCAAGAATAGGACTTGCAAATATGGAAGTATAGATTAGCCTAATTGTTTAACCTGAGCATGACCTCAAAACTAAGGACTTATTAGCCATTGATTAGAGCTTTGAGCACTACTGAAAAATGCTATTTACTACTGAAAAAATGAATGCCACATGCTGCATTTGCTATAGGCCTATTGTTTACCTTTTTGTTGATGACACTTTAATATATTGATAATGTGCAGCTGTTTAAAGGGCAAATCCACAGATGAAACAATAACAAAACGTTCGCCCTGACGTTTTGGTAAAACGCTGAGGGATGGGCCTGGAGAAATGTAACCACTCCCAGATTAATAGACAAAGCTATGGATGTAAGGGCTGGTCATCCATGATATCAACATTATTGTTTTAACCATGTTATGAGGCTATACAGTGTTTGTTTACATTTACAATGTTTACAAACATTGGAGGAAAAGCAGCTTATATTTTGGGTTCTCATGGAGTGTGACAGTTGAACTAAGCTCATAAGACATTTCTAAGTTATATTCTTCAAGAATCAATGGAAATATAATTTGTAAGTCCAAAAATAGTTTTTAAGTCTATCAAAAGTGTGCAAGTTTGAGAATGTCCTATGGATTTTTTCCCCTTTTTTATCAGCATGAATTAAATTGAGCAATAAAAGACCCTCTTTTATTCCATAGGCTGGGATCTGCACTGTGCAGCTGTTACGAGCGCATTGTTCACTTGGCTGTCCACTGGTTTCAAAAACAATGATTGTGATAGGCAGCTCAAACTAGTTTAATTCAAACATTATTGGGTTCAAATACACATTTAGATTTGTGAACAGCCATCCACAACAACCACAATCCGTAAGGCGTAAATAGCTAAATGAGAGAACAGCAGTGTGATTCACATCAATGCGCTATGTAGATAACAATAAGTAATATCCGTATCGCCATAGACTACACCACTGCTGTCACCCTTACCTCCAAGTGTTTATTCAAGTTGGATAATCTTTGGATGCTGACAGCTGTCACACCATTGGAAGACGCAGCTTGGACTGTAGCCCACAAAAGCTTATTCCTGCTCTTTTTCCGCAATCCATTAAACGTATTTAGTGTGTCATCATAGTGGTCTCTGACTTGTGGTCAGACTCGCTCAGGTGGAACAAACTTAAACTTGTGCCCTTTTTCAATGCTGATATGACTGTCATTGAGAAAAGTGTTAACAAAAATTCTGAATTTAAAAGTAATCCTCTAAGTAATCAAGTTTTTCAAAAGTATCTGTAATCTGATTACAATATTTTTGCTGGTCGCGTAACGGATTAGTTACCTTTTTTGTTTTGTTATAATGTACATGTAATCCCCAACCCTGCCCGTAACACTCAGTTCTACACTCTGAGTCTCTGTAATCACATGCCCTCTCTCTCGTCTTGTCATCTGCAGGTGGAGTTCGAGGCGGTGAAGCTGGAGCTCACCCACAAGGAGGAGCAAGACGACGTTCTCCGGGCCCAGCTGGAGGAGGCGGCGCAGCTAAGGGAGATCGCCGAGCGTCAGCTGGACGAGGCCCTGGAGGCCCTCAAGGAGGAGAGGGAGCAGAAGAACACCCTGAGGAGGGAGCTCTCGGCCCTAGCCCTCAACCCCTTCGACTCGGTCACACACCTGGAAATGCAGCTGGATGACAGTGGGGACAGTGGAGGGGGCCGGGAGCACGAAAAGGATAGCGGTTGCAACGACGGCCCGGGGTCTGGTTGCGCTCCTCCTAACCCCAAGGCTAATGGGCACGTCCAGCGCTTCTCCACCCCCAGGAACAGTGACGTGTTCCTGAGGCCTGCCCCTGGCCTGGTGTCTGACCTGCTCAGTGAGTTGCACCTCTCTGACGGACAGAAACTCCAACAGCAACTCATGCAGGTACGCAATGGGATCAAAACCACTGGTACATACTGTATGGACACTAACTCATTTCAAGTAATCATCTGTTTGTCTTCTCTTTCAGTAAAGAATTGTTGGAATTAAAAAAGATTTGTAACAGAGATGGTCTGTAGACTAGTAGTTACGTGTGTCAATGTCTAGATTTAGTTCTCTGATCAGCAGTACTTCTTGCCATGGCGATGTCCTATATATGAGCTGTAAAGGTTTCAGTCACGTACGCTTCCTTCTATAGACCACATCCTGCTACAGATATCATTGGATCACTTAGTGTAACTGTACTGTCAGTAACTGTTTGAAACGGCCTATCAAACACCACATTGCACATTCAATTACCACTTTTCTACACTTTTTTTTAGCTCTACAGTATGCTCTGTCCCAACCAATAATTTATTGTCCTATTTCAGTTGTGTAAATGTATAATTTATAAAGCACTCAACCGGGGATAGGTATGCTTCCGCCCAGGCCCAGCAGATGTTAGGAGTACTGAACGAGCATGTTGAGGCTGTGTGTCTCGAGTGCTGCTCCACGTCATAAATAATGCAGTGAGATTGAAGGCACTGGATGGAGAAATTTGTGTGTACCGTCTCAGAGAGAACCTCTGCTTTTGTCTCAGCAAAGATTGATCAACCTGGAGAAATGTATTACTGACATTTGTCTCGTATTGAATGTGCCGTTTAGTTCAGCCACCCAAATGCTTGCTACAGTAATCTGAGGCATAATTGGCACTTTGAAATGCCATGGAAAATGGATAATCAAAAATTGCATTTTATGTTTTCTACTATATATTTACAGTACCAGTCAAAGGTTTGGACACACCTACTAATTCAAGGGTTTTTCTTTTTTTTTTTACACTATTTTCTACATTGTAGAATAATAGTGAAGACATCAAAACTATGAAATAACACATATATGGAATCATGTAGTAACCAAAAAAGTGTTAAACAAATCAAAATATATCTTAGATTCTTCAAAGTAGCCACCCTTTGCCTTGATGACATCTTTGTACACTCTTGGCATTCTCTCAACCAGTTTCATGAGGAATGCTTTTCCAACAGTCTTGGAGGAGTACGCACATATGCTGAGCACATGTTGGCTGCTGTTCCTTCACTCTGTGGTCCAACTCATCCCAAACCATTTCAATTGGATTGAGATCATGTGATTGTGGAGGCCAGGTCATCTGATGCAGCACCATCACTCTCCTTGGTCAAATAACCCTAACACAGATTGGAGGTGTGATAATTGTCCTGTTAAAAAAAACAAATTATAGTCCCACTAAGTGCAAACCCAGATGGGATGGAGTATCGCTGCACAATGCTGTGGTAGCCATGCTGGTTAAGTGTGCCTTGAATTCTAAATAAATCACTGACAGTGTCACCAGCAAAGCACCCCCACACCATCACACCTCCATGCTTCACAGTGGGAACCACACATGCAGAGATCATCCGTTCACCTACTCTGCGTCTCACAAAGATACGGCGGTTGGAACCAAAAATCAAACATTTCCACCGGTCTAATGTCCATTGCTTGTGTTTCTTTGCCTAAGCAAATCTCTTCTTATTGGTGTCGTTTGGTAGTGGTTTCTTTGCAGCAATTCGACCATGAAGGCCTGATTCACTCAGTCTCCTCTGAACAGTTGATGTTGAGATGTGTCTGTTACTTGAACGTTGTGAAGCAATTATTTGGGCTGCAATCTGAGGTGCAGTTAACTCTAATGAACTTATCCTCTGCAGCAGAGGTAACTCTGGGTCTTCCTTTCCTGTGGCGGTCCTCATGAGAACCAGTTTTATAATAGCACTTGATGGTTTTTGCGACTGCACTTGAAGAAACTTTAAAAGTAATTGAATTTTTCCGGGTTTTGACTGACCTTCATGTCTTAAAGTAATGATGGACTGTCGTTTGTCTTTGGTTAAAAAACAGCTCAAATAAACAATTAGGGCGTACTGCCAAATTGCAGCTACTGATAGTGAGGATTCGTTCAGTTAGCCACTTGCAAGAACACAGAAATTGGTTTATAGAACAGAACATAAATAGAACATAAAGAAAATAAGAAATTCGTTATAAGAAAAACGTAGAAAATGTCCATCAGTGGCTACTTTGAAGAATCTCAAATATAAAATATTTTCTGATTTGTTTAACACTTTTTTTAGTTACTACATGATTCCATATATGTTGATTCATAGTTTTGAAGTCTTCACTATTATTATACAATGTAGAAAATAGTAAAAATTAAGAAAAACCCTTGAATGAGTAGGTGTGTCCAAACTTTTGACTGGTACTGTAGCTATAATGCCTCTTTCAAGCAAAGATGTTTTAGTCTTATTTTCTGTTTCTCCATGTCTCTTTCCCCAGGCTGAGAGGGATAAGACTGGTCTGGCCAACACGGTCCAGGACCTCCAGAGGCAGTTGGAGCTGTCCCAGCAGGCCTTCAGTGAGCAGGAAGACAAGGTTGGCTCCCTGACCCAGCAGCTGGAAGCCGTGCAGCTGCAGAAACACATCCTGCCCCAGGGGAAGGCGGCTGGCGACCAGGGGGACGGGAGCACCAGGACCCTGGAGAACGGGGTGGATGACTACGACTATGAGCTGGACGTGAAGAGCACAGAGGTGCTGGAGGCCCGGATGAAGGCGGCCGGCGAGGAGCTGCTGAAGCTGCGTGAGGAGCTGTCCCAGGCGGAGAAACGTTACTCAGCCCTGGAGCAGCGCTGCCGGCAGGAGAAGGAGCGGTGGAGGGGAGAGGCCCATGAGCTGGCTGAGAAGATCCGCCAGTGCATCAAGTCCAGCCGGCAGGACCAGGAGCGCATCAGCGAGCTGGAGAAGGAGATCGGCGCGACGAGGAAAGTGGCTACTGATTCTGAGGGTCATCTCAGCATGGCACAGGAGGAGCTGCTGGCCTTCTCTGAGGAGCTGGCCAACCTCTACCACCACATCTGTGTGTGCAACAACCTCACGCCCAAACGAGTCACCCTAGACTACTACCGCGACGGTGCCAGGGGCCAGTCAGGGGGGAGTGGAGGGAAGTCCAACCACCTGCACCCCCATCCCCATCCCCATCATGGACGTAACAAGCGACGCTCCAATGAGTTGTTTGCGAAAGCAGTGCATGGAGGGGATGGAGACAGCAGGCCTGGTACTCCCCAGGATTCCCGTGACAACTCCCCCGCCCCAGTCTGCCCCAGCTCCCCCACCATGGACTTCAGGGACCCGTCCAACGTCCGCAACCTGGTGGCTGTCATCCGCTGCCAGATCAAACACCTCCAGGTACGAGTGCCGCCGCCATATTGTCTTCCACTCAACATGCATATTTAATGGCCACTTCAGTAAGGTCATAGTCTGCTGAATTCTGATCCCACAGTACAGAATGTGTTATTTGGCCTCCGAAAGCTTTTAAGCAGCTTGTCTGGCGCTTGGCATCGATCGGGAAAGCGGATATCTGTAGATTGTAGAGAGTAGTAGACCACTAAGACTACATATGTAATAATATTTCAATTGCGGTTATTTTTCCTCCTTTATGAGGATCATTTTGGCATCCTTGCTTTGTTTCGGTTGATAAACTTTGATAAAGGCTGGGACGATAACCAATTCTAACACGTGTCGTGCTGAGTGGTCCATCACTTTAGTGAAACTGAAAGTAATACCTAATAACGATACTAGCACAATCATTCATGGTTTGTGAACTGCCTGTCCCAGGTGGCGGTGGACCTGTGTCGCCAGAGGGGTACGTTGCCCTATTCGGGAGGGATCAGCTGCGGAGGGGAGCTGGAAAGCGAGGCCCTCATGGAGGAGGTGCTGAAGCTCAAGTCTCTCCTCAGCACCAAGAGAGAGCAGATTGCCACTCTGAGGACGGTCCTCAAAGCCAACAAACAGGTACAGCACTGCAGACAAATCCCTCAATGGGCACGCCAAGTTGAACACACACACACACACACACAGGACACACACAACCAGTCAGACCCCGAAAGGTAAATCACTATTGATCTTGAAATCGGTCATCAATGAGTGGTGTCTCTTTTAGTGTTGAAAATAAGTTTAATTCCCTATTCTTCCATTCAGGGTTTGACTCTCAGCCTGACCAATCCATGACCTGTAATCCTCAGACCAAAGTCGGTAGAGAACATTCTAACTCGATAACAACTGAACATTTAATAGGACTTCCTCTGGTCTTTCTCCATTGTTTTGCTGTGAAGGTTTTCATCCTGTTCTATTTCCTTGGGTATCTGACCCATAGCAACAACAGTAAAGTTTTGCTCCAGCTTTCTGTCAATAAACCCCTTCTGACTGCTAGATCCACCAGTCTGCCTGCAGGGCACGTTCCTCTGTTCAATTCACTCTTTAATCTTTTTTTGCGATCAATATTTATTTTTTCCATGAACAGCTGAAATGATATTCACCAAGAAGAGGGGGAAGGGGTAGGCTAGACGTCATTGGATGGTCTGAGTGTAGAGATGGAGAGCTGTAGTTGGAGAATGATGACGTCTTCCTCAGAGAGCTTCCAGTACACTGCTCCTTTCTCCCCTCTACTCTGTATGCATCCCGACATGGCTGACCTGATTCTGCTGTCAACCACTCCTCACTCTCTCTCTCTCTCTCTCTCACTCGCCCTCTCTCTCTTTCTCTCACTTGCTCTTTCTCACTCACTTGCTCTCTCACACGCAAACACACACTGTAAGGCTAATCTTTGCTCGATTAGAGTAGCCTCTCTGTCACGGGTTAGCCACTGAATTCAGATGCTGGCTCTCTCCTTTTCTACTGTGAGAAATGTAGACAGAACTATAATATTTATTAACTTAATATGATTACACTTCTGCTTACGCTTTCTTTGTTCTCCACAGTGGCACACTGCTAGAAAAATTATTGAATTCAGTAAAGCTTGCAAGCCTCATTAAGCAGTATCATGTCTGACTGTACTGATACTGAAGATGTTTACCAATATATTCTTGGTCATTTGCTTTGACAGGGTACATGCTGTAGTTCTTGCTTCTGTTTAATTACAGGGTTGATATTTTCATCGCTACAAATATGTCCCATCTGTGTTAATTTTGTCAATAAAAATAGTGACAAATATTCGTGAAACAATTGACAAGACTATAACTGGCTAAATAGAACCAATGATCTTTCATTTCAGTTGACTAAAACGACACTAGACAAAATTCTCTTACTACTAAGTGGACAGGACAAGAGTTTTTGGAGAGATTGAGAGCTTTCCAGTGATGAGCACAATTAATATGAGCAGCACCGATGCGCAGCCCACGCCACAGCCTACATCAGCTGGTGAGCTACAGACAGACAGGCTCCGCCTCTGATTATACACATCGCGCAGACAACTCTCTTGCTTCCCCGTAGCTAACCAGTCTGCCTTCTAGTTAGCTACCCTTTGCCTGGTTAAAAAACAATCACAGCATTCCCACTGGGCAAAACCTGGTTGAATCAGTGTTTCCATGTCATTTCAACCAAACTATGCAATGTGATGACGTTGAATCAATGTGGAAAACGCATAGGATTTGCAGAAAGTAATCAACGTATCTACACACAATACTCCATAATGACAAAGCAAAAACTGTTTTTTTTATAGAATTTTTTGCAAATGTGTTAAAAATAGAACAGAAATATGACATTTACATAAGTATTCAGACCCTTTACTCAGTACTTTGTTGAAGCACCTTTGGCAGTGATTACAACCTTGAATCTTCTTGGGTATGATGCTACAAACTTGGCACACCTGTATTTGGGAAGTTTCTACCATTCTTCTCTGCAGATCCTCTCAAGCTCTATCAGGTTGGATGGGGAGCATCGCTGCACAGCTATTTTCAGGTCTCTTCAGAGATGTTCGATCAGGTTCAAGTCCAGGCTCTGGCTGGGCCACTCAAGGACATTAGAGACTTGTCCCAAAGCCACTCCTGCATTGTCTTGGCTGTGTGCTTAGGGTCGTCGTCCTGTTGGGAGGTGAACCTTCGCCCCAGTCTGAGGTCCTGAGCATTCTGGAGCAGGTTTTCATCAAGGATCTCTCTGTACTTTGCTCCGTTCATCTTTCCCTCGATCCTGACTAGTCTCCCAGTCCCTTCAGCTGAGAAACATCCCCACAGCATGATGCTGCAACCATCATGTTTCACCGTAGGGATGGTGCCAGGTTTCCTCCAGACAAGACGCTTGGCATTCAGGCCAAAGAGTTCAATCTTTGATTCATCAGACCAGAGATACTTGTTTCTTATGGTCTGAGATTCCTTTAAGTGCCTTTTGGCAAACTCCATGTCATGTGCCTTTTACTGAGGAGTGGCTTCCGTCTGGCCACTCTACCATCAAGGCCTGATTTGGTGGAGTGCTGCAGAGATGGTTGTCGTTCTGGAAGGTTCTCCCATCTTCACAGAGGAACTCTGGAGCTCTATCAGAGTGGCCGTCTGGTTCTTGTTCACCTCCCTGACCAAGGCCAATTGCCTGGGTGGAGTCTGGGTGGTTCCAAACTTCTACCATTTTAAGAATGATGGAGCCCACTGTGTTCTTAGGGACCTTCAATGCTGCAGAAATGTTTTGGTACCCTTCCCCAGATCTGTGCCTCGACACAGTCCTGTCTCCAGAGCTCTACAGACAATTCCTTTGACCTCATAGCTTGGTATTTGCTCTGACATGCACTGTCAACTGTGGGACCTTATATAGACAGGTGTGTGCCTTTCCAAATCATGTCCAATCAATTCAATTTACCACAGGTGGACTCCCAAGTTGTAGAAAGATCATTGGAAACAGGATGCACCGGAGTTAAATTTCGAGTCTCATAGCAAAGGGTCTGAATACTTATGTAAATAAGGTATTTCTGTTTTTTATTTGAATTATATTTGCAAAAATTTCTAAACCTGTTTTTGCTTTGTCATAAGGGGTTATTGTGTGTCGATTGACGGGAAAAAATGATTTAATCCATTTTAGAGTAAGGCTGTAACGTAACACTGTGAAAAGACTGCCTGCTTTTCTATGCTCAAGGGAGAGAAAAACAGTCTTTGAATTTCCCTCCCACTTTCCCCGCTGCGTTTCATAGCCAGGTTCTGTAGCCAACCCTCCCTGTTTTCCTCAGAGAGAACAGATTGATTCTAACCCTTACCGTTCAAAAGATAGGACCTGTAATACCGGCTCTAAAAAAATGTCTTTCTATTGTGCATTTTTTACTTTTTTGTAATCGAATTTTGTTTAGTAATTTGTTTTATTTATTTTAGCCCTTTTTTTCTCTCCTCAGTTTCATGGTATCCAGTTGTCTTGTCTCATCGTTGCAACTCCCATACGAACTTGGGAGAGGCAAAGGTTGAGCCGGGTGTCCCCGAAACACAACCCAACCAAGCTGCACTGCTTCTTGACACAATGCCCACCTAACCCGGAAGCCAGCCGCACCAATGTGTCGGAGGAAACACTGTGCACTTGGCAACCGTGTCAGCGTGCACTGCGCCCGGCCCGCCACAGGAGTCGCTAGTGCGCATTGGGACAAGGACATCCCAGCCGGCCAAATCCTCCCCTAACCCTGACGACGCTGGGCCAAATGTGTGCAGCCCCATGGGTCTCCCGGTCGCGGCCGGCTGCGACTGAGACTGGACTCGAACCAGAATCTCTAGTGGCACAGCTAGCCCTGCGATGCAGTGCCTTAGACCACTGCGCCACTCTGGGGGGCCTGCATTTTACATTCATAAAGCATATCGCGGGCCGTTCCTAAAACAAGGCTACTTGCGGACCGGACCGTTTAACCATATGTTTAGGCTACACCTTGTTCAGTCATGTTACGTCATTAGCTAGCTATAGATAACAACCTGGGGCGCGTTCAGCGGGACGCAACGTTTTGGAACATTCAGATAGCCTATTTCTATGTAGAACAAACATGCCTCTCTGACATGTTGAAAAAGGAATAACGTTGGTTCGATTCATTGAATTTCTATCTGCAATGTTGGAAAATGTTATGCAACTGAACGTGACCCTGGTGACATTACCAGTAGCCTATATGCAAACATTTGGTGGCACAGAAAGAAAGGAAAAAGGAAGCAAACAATTTGACTCAATTCCTCTTTGTTCTACACTGTCTGACTGGGTACCGTATATAACTTTTATTTTGAGTAAATGTGGACCTAGTGACTCAGACTTGAGCGCTTGGACCAGGACTCGAGCACTGGGACTCGGACTTCAGCCATAGGGACTCGTGACTTGAACTCGAGCACGGGGACTTTGGACTCGATTCGGACTTGAAGTTTAGTGACGGAGGTGCAACCCATACTACTTTGCGGCACCATCTGGTGACTGTGAAGCTGTCTCTCTCTCTTACGCGCGTTTGGTTTGTATGTAATGTGCAATATCTATGTAGGCTGAATTAGGAATTTACATGGCCAGATAATTCTTATACATGTTTGTCATATTTCTGCTGTTGGGAAGAGAATAGGGTGGTATGCAGAACAATATGTTGGTAGGACAAGGTTATGTACGTTTGTGCACTAGAGGTTAATGAGGCAATACAAATGTGATGTGACTAAAAAGGGAATATAGTTGACTAAAATGGCCCACTGTTTTTGTAATTTTGACGGCAAATGGACTAAATCAGTATTCAACTGACAAAAATTTGACTAATACTTATTTAGTCAAAATGACTACGACTAGACTAAATCTAAATAGAGTGCCAAAATTACCAGTGCCCCATCTATACAATCATGGTCGTTGTTTTTGTTAAGTTGCACTGACAGATGAGAGGTAAACTTTGAAGTGTGTTTTGTTCTTGATATTACAGCTGGGGAAAAAAACAATCAAACAAGCCATAATGTTTCTATTCCAGACGGCAGAGTTGGCTCTGAGCAACCTGAAGACCAAGTACGAGACAGAGAAGAGCATGGTGTCTGAGACCATGGTGAAGCTCAGGAACGAGCTCAAAGCCCTGAAGGAGGACGCTGCCACCTTCTCTTCACTGAGGGTCATGTTCACCAGCAGGTACAGTCATTTTATTTACTCTCCTTTCATACTGAACAAAAATAGAAACACTACATGTAAAGTGTTGGTCCAATGTTTCATGAGCTGAAATAAAAGATCCCAGAAGTGTTCCATACACACAAAAAGCTTATTTCTCTCCTTTTGTGCACAAATTTGTTTAGATCCCTGTTAGTGAGCATTTCTCCTTTGCCAAGATAATCCATCCACCTGACAGGTGTGGCATATGAAGAGGCTGATTAAACAGCATGATCATTACACAGGTGTACCTTGTGCTGGGGACAATAGAAGGCCACTCTAAAATGTGCAGTTTTGTGTCACAACACAATGCTATGGATGTCTCATGTTTTGAGGGGGCGTGCAATTGGCATGCTGACTGCAGGAATGTCCACCAGAGCTGTTGCCAGAGAATGTAATGTTCATTTCTCTACCATAAGCCGCCTCCAATGTCAACATGTAACCACGCCAGCCCAAGAACTCCACATCCACCTTCACCTTCGCCTGCGGGATTGTCTGAGACCAGCCACCTGGACAGCTGATGAAACTGAGTATTTCTGTCTGTAATAATGCCCATTTTTTGGGGAGAAACTCATTCTGATTGGCTGGGCCTGGGTCCCAAGTGGGTGGGCCTGAAATCCATAGATTAGGGCCTGATTAATTTTATTTTAGTTGACTGATTTCCTTATTTGAACTGTAACTCATAACTCAGCAAAATCATTGAAGTTGTTGCGTTTATATTTTTGTTCAGTATATATTCACAATCACAGAGAATAACACCAATCTAGAGACCTGAGTTGGAGAAGCACTGTTTTCATTCAGCCTTGCAAGTGGATACGCTCCATTTTAAATCTCTGAGGATAACACAGGAAAAAATATTTACACTTTGTGCATCAATTAGTGTTACGCTACAATCAAAAATTTACATATTGCGTGACATTTGTCCAAAGTCCTGTGGACTTGTTTTACATTACATCCACAGACTAGCCTACCGCTGCTGCTGTGAGCAGATGTAGACCGAGCAGTGGACAGACTCCCTCCTGTGGAAATAATTGTTCTCCAGCTTAAATCAGCTAAAGTTAATCGTCATGCTTAGTGTTTGTGCTCCTGTGGCTCTTGTTTAGATGAGACAGTCCGACGTGTCATGACATGGTAGACTAGAGTTTGGCCACGTCCCAATGGAGCCCTATCCCTTTATGCTGCACTACGTTTTAACCAGAGCCCTATGAGCGTTGGTTAAAAGGAGCGCACTAAATAGGGAATAGGCTGCCATTTTGGGACGCGTGCTAGACATTGTCACTACAGTGTCGTCTAATCAGATTAGAGGCCTTTTACCACTCTGCAGTCCGCAACAATCCATCTTCTCACGTGCAGATTAGCACGCACATGCACTGCCCTGTTTGGAGCCTCAGCCTGGACCGACCTGTCCGTCATGACGGGACTCACGTGCAGATTAGCACGCACATGCACTGCCCTGTTTGGAGCCTCAGCCTGGACCGACCTGTTCGTCATGACGGGACTCACGTGCAGATTAGCACGCACATGCACTGCCCTGTTTGGAGCCTCAGCCTGGACCGACCTGTTCGTCATGACGGGACTCACGTGCAGATTAGCACGCACATGCACTGCCCTGTTTGGAGCCTCAGCCTGGACCGACCTGTTCGTCATGACGGGACTCACGTGCAGATTAGCACGCACATGCACTGCCCTGTTTGGAGCCTCAGCCTGGACCGACCTGTTCGTCATGACGGGACTCACGTGCAGATTAGCACGCACATGCACTGCCCTGTTTGGAGCCTCAGCCTGGACCGACCTGTCCGTCATGACGGGACTCACGTGCAGATTAGCACGCACATGCACTGCCCTGTTTGGAGCCTCAGCCTGGACCGACCTGTCCGTCATGACGGGACTCACGTGCAGATTAGCACGCACATGCACTGCCCTGTTTGGAGCCTCAGCCTGGACCGACCTGTCCGTCATGACGGGACTCACGTGCAGATAAGCACGCACATGCACTGCCCTGTTTGGAGCCTCAGCCTGGACCGACCTGTCCGTCATGACGGGACTCACGTGCAGATTAGCACGCACATGCACTGCCCTGTTTGGAGCCTCAGCCTGGACCGACCTGTCCGTCATGACGGGACTCACGTGCAGATTAGCACGCACATGCACTGCCCTGTTTGGAGCCTCAGCCTGGACCGACCTGTCCGTCATGACGGGACTCACGTGCAGATTAGCACGCACATGCACTGCCCTGTTTGGAGCCTCAGCCTGGACCGACCTGTCCGTCATGACGGGACTCACGTGCAGATTAGCACGCACATGCACTGCCCTGTTTGGAGCCTCAGCCTGGACCGACCTGTCCGTCATGACGGGACTCACGTGCAGATTAGCACGCACATGCACTGCCCTGTTTGGAGCCTCAGCCTGGACCGACCTGTTCGTCATGACGGGACTCACGTGCAGATTAGCACGCACATGCACTGCCCTGTTTGGAGCCTCAGCCTGGACCGACCTGTCCGTCATGACGGGACTCACGTGCAGATTAGCACGCACATGCACTGCCCTGTTTGGAGCCTCAGCCTGGACCGACCTGTCCGTCATGACGGGACTCACGTGCAGATTAGCACGCACATGCACTGCCCTGTTTGGAGCCTCAGCCTGGACCGACCTGTCCGTCATGACGGGACTCACGTGCAGATTAGCACGCACATGCACTGCCCTGTTTGGAGCCTCAGCCTGGACCGACCTGTCCGTCATGACGGGACAGGGAAAGCGACTCGACGCAACGTTCCCTTCTCCCTCCCCACCCCTCTCTGTAGGGATAGCTGCTAGCAACCAAGAGTGGACCGAGACAGAATGAACCTGTGCAGAACGTAGGCTATGCCCCTGACTGCCTTGCGGTGCTCTGTTTGTTGGTAGGCAGATACAGTATTTGTTTTGAGTGTTGGCATGTATATCCTTAATTAGTGTGTGGCAGGACAAAGGGATTTGTTAATTGTGTCTTGATGTTGGTTACACTTCTGGACTACGGTTTCTGTATTTCTAAGGTTTGGTAGATGTGGGTGTTTACCTGGGGTAAAAGTAGATTTAATTTCTTCCCAGTACGGGACCTCCTGTGTGTGTCTGCGTGTGCACTTGACATTTTTATGTGCTTAATCATAGAATTACATAATACACTGAGTGTACAAAACATACAATATTGAGTTGCACCCCCGTTTGCCCTCAGAACATCCTCAATTCATCGGGGCATGGACACTACAATAAGCTTGGTCTCTTCTCTAGGGGCAGTAAATGAGCAGATGTTTGATTAGGCCTAGCATTTGAAAGACCCTGTCTGATTCTGACTGACTGCATTTAGCACTGACCCTCTTGAAATGACTTGGTAAACGTTGTGTAATGGTGCCTCCAAGTGGACATTTAGAGCAACTTCCCCACAGTGTCATGTTGACCTCACTCAGAAATTGTAACTATTATTCAACGAATTCAGAAACTAAACTTGGCTTTTTTTGTATTTTCTTGGCTTTCTCTCTTTCTCTTGGGTTTGTCTCATGTGAGCTTACTGTCGGTCTTCTCATTGACCAAACATTACCATCACCTTCCTAATATTGAGATGCACACCCTTTTTCCCTCAGAACCTACTCAATTCATTGGAGTATTGACTATGAGGTATCAAAAGCGTTCCACAGTGATGCTGGCCCATGTTGACTCCAAAACGTCCCACAGTTGTCAAGTTGGCTGGATTTCCTTTGAGTGGGAGACTGTTCTTGATTCACACTGGAAACTATTGAGCATGAAAAACCCAGTAGCGTTGCAGTTGTTGACTCACTCAAACCGGTGCGCCTGGCACCTAACAACCATACCCTGTTCAAAGGCACTTTAAATCATTCGTCTTGCCCATTCACCCTCTAAATGGCACACGAACGATCCATGTCTCAAGGCTTAAAAATCCTTCTTTATCCTGTCTCCTCCCCTTTCATCTACACTGATTTGAAGTGGATTTAACACATGACATCCATAAGGGGTCATAGCTTTCAACTGGATTCACCTGGTCAGTCTGTCATGGATAGAGCAGGTGTTCTTAATGTTTTGTGTACTCGGTGTCTGTCTCATCTTCCTCTCCCTGTGTTTTCATCATAGCTGTTGAGATATATAAAATATAATTCAGATTATATGTTTTGTCTAATTGTACAGTTCCTATAACATATTTGTTTGTCTAACCTGTCTACTAAATGTGTGTGATTGTGTTGCTCTAACATGCATGTGTCTCTAGGTGTGACCAGTATGTCACCCAGCTGGATGAGATGCAGAGGCAGCTAGCGGTGGCGGAGGATGAGAAGAAGACCCTGAACTCCCTGCTCCGCATGGCCATCCAGCAGAAGCTGGCCCTGACCCAGCGCCTGGAGGACCTGGAGGCCCCTCTGTCCCCCCACAGCCTCGGCAGCAGCCCCCGCCGCGCCAGGGCGAAGGAGCTAGGCACCAAGACAGGCCGGAGCCCCCGCCGCAACAGCCCCCGCTCCAGCCTGGTCCTCACCAACAACGTGCCCAGCACCGCCACCCATCACCTCCGAGCCCTCACCCGCAGCTTCCACACCAGCCCTGTAAGAACCCGGTCTTCCTCCACCACTACCTCCTTCCATCCTGACCCTCTTCCTCCCCTATATACCTCTTCCTCCTCTACCTGTACCGCTCCCCGACCACACGGAGGAGCCAAGCTCCCCAGGGATGCCACTTCCATTAGAAGTCGTAGTGTCGCTGATGTGTTCCGAGCAGGGCTGAGTCCTTGGCAGGAACAGGATGACACCCAGTCTGACTCCCGTAGAGGGTCTTCCAGCTCCCTGGATAGTGCTGTCTTTGGCCGTGCTTTTGTAAGGGGTGCCAGAGGGGCTTTAGGCCCTAATCGTGAAGGCACCTTTTTCTCCAATCGTACTTTGTGCTCCTCGTCCTCTGCCTCCAGAGTAAAGTCTTTCAATTCCAGATTGATAGAGAATCTGGCCTCTTCCAGGTCTTGCTGTGTCCCTTCTGTCCACATATTGGACCAACAGGGCACTGTTAAGCCAGTGTTAAAGCCAACCTTGGAGGTTTCTGTTCGTAGAAAACAACACAATGTTGTTTACAAATCAAGTTCTTCAGAGATGACATCCACAAGCTCTTTCCATTCTGCTCCAACCTCAAGGTGCCTTACAGCAGCTCCCCTCTCTCCCACCAGTCAGACCAGTAGAGCTGGTAGAAAGACCAGACAGGTCCCAGGCCCAGGTCATAGAAACACTGAAGAATCACAGAGTAGTTTGAGTAGGCCTGGTTCTAGAGGCACCAGTGATCCACAACCAGCCAGGGCTCGTAGGTCACAGCCCAGTGAATCACGCTCATGCAACCAATGACACTTTGGCGTTTCGTCAACATGAGTTTTCTCTAGTCACAAATAGTCGTAACCATTAACCATTAACCATTAACTACCTTTGCACACCTTCAGCAGTGCTGAAGAATTTTGCCCAGGTTAGAGAAAGTAAACAAGCAAAATGCAATACACCCAGCCTCAGCATTGGTTTTGTACTAATAGCACCACATAGTCTCAGAAACTATTGTCAATTGCCAACCTCTTCATACCTGTTGTCTTAATCATTTGTTGTTTTGCTGTGCTGTTTGGATCGGTGACCGTATCCTTTTTCAGTTTGTTTTGGTCCTTTGGTTTATTACTAAATGTCCTTTTTTTATGCATTTGCCTCCCCCTGTCTCTGCAGCGGTGAAACCAGTCAGCCATCATGATCACTCCAATCCCCTGTATTCTCCACGTCGACCTCCTGAAACAAACGCCTTCCCTCCTGAAGTCATCATTCCTCCCAAGACATCCTCTGCATCCCAGACCTTCTCTTACTCTACTCATCAGACCCAGTGGACTGGCTGCTCCTAACACATCTCCCCACCTTCTGTATCGACCAAAGATGCCTACCTGCATGCAACCAGTAAAGGAGTGTAAAAGAAGCAAAAAAGCTCATTTTATTTTTATGAAGTAAAGGACTGTTTTCCTGACCGGCACAGTATTATCTACCCTTTATTTTTCCTGCTGTTGATGTGTATTTATGCAAGGTTATATATTCCACTTTGATGCTGCTGCATGTCTTTTAACACTAGCCTGGCAACATGACAAAGCCTGTCTGGAAACGGGCTTCTCCCAGTGGTGTCAGACCGCATCCCCCTTAGACAACTGCTGCTTGGCCTGACCACTATCCCTAGATTAGTGCACTACTTTTGACCAGGGCTCATAGGGATTTGGTCGAAAGTTGGGCAGTAGGTAGGGAATGGTGTGCCATTTCGGACGTGCCCCATATCAACACAGGTTTCATGGGCATTTCCCCCCCCGTAGAAATGGCAGCCTTACTAACCATATTGAAATACTAAAAGCACAGGGAAGAGTCTTGTCTTGATGTTTATTTATTCCTCTTTGCATTTTCTACTGGCGATAACTGTTAAATCCTTGTCTTTATTATTTGACGTACCTCACTGTTCGGCTTCGGCCTACCAGCCATCATGCCCTTCAGTCAGGAGATCAATATCACTGATTGAAATTACAAAGCCATAGTCTCAGGACTCGAGGTTAATATCACAGTTGAATTAACTAGCTCAGAAAAATATTTGGGCGATATGTGATTAGCATGCTTCATTCCAAACTATGCACATAGTTCAGCAGAGCCTGTGTGATATCACTCCTGTTCTGAGACTGAAGACCCTGCAGACATCTGTTCTTCAGGACCTCGTGAGGGCTGGGCCTGATGGTTCCATAGAAATGTAATTATTACTACAGGCATCTATTCATTCTAATTGTATTGGATGGTTCTTCTCTCTCCTGGCAGCAGAGCTGCCGTGGTCTTGGGTCTTCTTCTACAGGGGCCCTACAGGACCACACTGCCAGCCTCAGTACAGACCCAATGGAATGACAGGATCTGAGCAGCAGATCCACATATGATCATATCTAGTAGCCTAACCTAAATGTTTTTTGGAGATGGCCTCTTTTTTTTTTTTGAAGTATTCTAAAAATGGCTGAGATCAACTCTGTACAATTGGGTTTCCGTCCTGTGTTTAGTGAAGGTCAATACATGATGCTAATTGGTGGTTCTAATTTTTGAAATAGTGCCTTGGTTTTTCTCCTCTGCTTCCGGTCAGTTGATTTTAGGCAAAGTCTTTTTAAAGATTAACAGTATTATTCAACACTGATGATGTGTGTAGTGTGTTTTATTTTTATGATTATGGAGCTTTTATTTGTTTGCTTTTGAGAAAACTAATAGGCTCTTTTTTTGGTGCATCATTGAGTAGTATGAGTTTGTACATTTTTCTGCCCTTTGATCCCCATTTTCTCACTCTTTCACCAATGTGTTTGTACATGTATTGTAAATGTAACTGATCATCATACAACATCATTATGTATTATGTGGACAATGTATCTTATTTGTAAATTGATTTTGTGTCGATAGAACCCAAATGGTGTTCATCAATTTCTGTGTATGTAAAGTAAGTTAATTTTATTTTATTGACCTGTGCACCACTTATTGTGTGATGGAGAATAAAGGAACGCCACTGTCTGTGTATGTAATTGTTGGGCATATGGTATTCTAATCAAACTGTTTTCCTTTTAAAAATGTATTTCGAGTGCTTTCCCTTAATGACTTGGCAATTCAGAAGCTGAGGTAATGCTACTTTTGAAGCACGTATGTAGCCAATTTAGTTGATGTTTCATTCGTTACATTGTATCTGACGTATCCCTTGGATTCACGCAACTTATTGTGATTGGTTCAATGAAGTCCAGGCCCTTCCCCCTGCACCAGGGGGTGTAGAGTGAGAAACGCCTGACTGCAGTGTGCAGTTCGCAATGTGGGCGGAGTAAAACGTGTTTAACCTGAACCGTTCCCGTCTCCTTTAGTGATGGCATTCTGGCTCTTTTCAGTGAGCCGGCTCGTTCGGCTCAGCTCACCAAAAAGAGCCGGCTCTTTTGGCTCCCAAACGGCTCTTTAAAAATGTTTAAATAGGGAATAGCATTTTTTCAAGTCAAACAGTTTGCGATAGTTTGACTATGATTGGTATTAAAACAATTCTAATTAAATTAAATTATACTCTACCTTAACCACAATGTGTTTAAAAATGCTTTGGTTTGTTATGAAAAAGAATGCTATTAAACATTTGCTTATAACAACGTTTTAATGTATATAAACAAAGTGCATATAAATCTGACCATTCAAAACGAATACAATCTGAACAGCATAATAGAATATTGCACCATATCAAAGAAAAAATAAATAATGTGCAAAACTGCAGCATCCCACTTAAAACATTAAACTGGTCCCTCTTCTCTCTCTTTGTTGCCATGTTATAACCAGCAGCACACAGAAATGCTGACCATATTTTGCTTTTATGAGAGATTTGCATTAAGAAATGCAAGCTGCCTCACTTTCGAGGGGCTGATGCGGTTTCTTCTCAGTAATTAGTTGTCCTGTTTTCAAGAAGACCCTCAGAGGGAACGGATGTGGCCACTATGCAGTCTCCCTGTCATGACTTTAGTAAGCCGTGGGTAGACAGAGGCCTTGTTCTTCCACCAGCTCAGAGGATCTGCAGATCTTTGGAGGAGGGGCTACTCCAAATAGGATCGGACCTCCATTATGGCATCTGCTGAGGGATTCCTTTGTGCTGCATCCCCAGTTGCTCTCTCGTCAAACAGCAGATGTTTGTGGCACTACTGCTGGTGCTTCTGCTCTATCTGAACCCTCTCTGTTGCCCTGGTGCTTGAGCCAGCTGACCGCTGGGGCTGTCCCTCCCTGCTGCTGAGGTTATTCTTTGAAGAGCCTCATCAATGTCTCTGGCATCACTGAAGGCTAATTTCTTAAATCTGGGGTCATGTGCAGCGGTTTCTGATATCACGTGATTATATTCCATTCTGTTGAACTTTCTGTCCATTGATGAGCATAGGGTGTCCATCAACTCTGTCACATGTCCTATGGTTACATTTGCTTCTCTCTGGCGGCTGGCTGTGATTCGCTGCAGACCCTTACACAGGAGTATCATTTTTGAGGCTGTCACATAGCTGAAAAGAGAGAACAGTAACTTATTAGTTCAGGTTCATGTTTTCTCTACTGATACTACATTATCATCTACTGCGCATATACACATATAATACTGGATTAAATAATGATGTAGTAATAACTGCTTACTGTACCTCTCTCCACTGATCTCCACAGTGACCTGCTCAAAGGGTTCCAGGACTCTGCACACCTCCCATTCCTCTTGGGTCAGAGCATCAACAGGTGCATTGACAATGGCCAGGGTAGAGATGATGGCATCCTTTGACTCAAGAAACCGCTTCAACATATAAAATGTTGAATTACACCTTGTAGTACAGTCTTGTTCAGGCTTCAGCTCAGGCAGCCCCATCTGGCTTTGTGTAGACTTTAGTTTTTCAGCACCTACTGTGCTCCTGTGGAAGTATTCCACAGCTGCTTTTACTTTGTCCACAGTGGGCTTCATCACCTTGAGAGCACCTCTTACAATCAGGTTGATTGTGTGGGCAAGACATGGATGATGGGTCCATTTTAAAATGTTCATGGCTTTGGTTATGTTAACTGCATTGTCGCTAACACAACAGACCACTTTTCCATCTACTTGCCATCCTCTGGCCACTCTCAACAGTTCCTCTGCCAAGTTCTCTGAGGTGTGTCTGTCGCTGAACTCAAAGCAGTCCAGAAGACAGCTAGACATCGAAAAATCTTCAATGAAGTGACATGTAAGAAGTGGTTACCCTTGATGTTCAGCAGTCAGTGGTAAGGCAAACTGCAGTAGCTTTTTGGACTCTTTCCGGCACTGAAGCCTGTGTGCTCTCGTACAGGAATGAGGGATTTTGAAAGGGTTTTCCTGCTTGGAATTGTGTACATTGGATTTAGACTATTGCTATAATTTCTAAAACCTCTGTCCTCCACAATCGAAAATGGCTGGAAATCAGTGGCAATCATTTTAGCCAATGCAATATCAATTTGGCCTTGTTTTGCTACAGACATAGACGTTTGGCATTAACTGGTCCAGAGAAGACTGTGTTGCTGTGGGTCGCGGAGTAGGCCTACTTGAGTGAGTGGATACATCTCCAGGTGTGGAGGTACTGGCTACACCACTATCACTAGCAGGCCCGCTAGTTTCTCGAAGCTCTGCTACAGCTAGCTTCACAGTTTGGTGCACAGTTCCTATATGCCGGTGTAGGTTGTGCGTAGAACCGGCTTTATATGAGATTTGGTTTTGGCAAATTCTACACTGTGATCTAACATTGTCTACATTATTAAAATGCATCCACATGTGCTTCCAACTCATTTTCCGGCTGTTTTCGCAGCTGTCCTTCCTCTCTCCTCGGCTGCTAAGTGTGTGATTGTGAGTGAGTTGGCTCGGGCCTCCCTCACGCATCTTTGGTTCATTGGTTGACACTGCGCGTCTGATTGACAGGAACAACAAGTGAGGCTGTTAGTCTGAGCAGACAGTCAGAACGTATGTGTGCGCTTGAGCATTTAGGCCTAAATAAAAAAAATCGTTCTTTGAATTAGTTAATTCTATTCAATTAAATCTTTTGATTATTCATATCTTAATTTGTTTTTATTTTTATAAATACAGTTGAAGTCGGAAGTTTACATACACTTAGGTTGGTGTCATTAACTTGTTTTTCAACCACTCCACAAATTTCTTCTTAACAAACTATAGTTTTGGCAAGTCGGTTAGGACATCTACTTTGTGCATGACACAAGTCATTTTTCCAACAATTGTTTACAGACAAATTATTTCACTTATAATTCACTGTATCCCAATTCCAGTGGGTCAAATGTTTACATACACTAAGTTGACTGTGCCTTTAAACAGCTTGGAAAATTCCAGAAAATTATGTCATGGCTTTAGAAGCTTCTGATAGGCTAATTGACATAATTTGAGTAAATTGGAGGTGTACCTGTGGATGTATTTCAAGGCCTACCTTCAAACTCAAAATCAAAAGAAATCAGCCAAGACCTCAGAAAAAAAATTGTAGACCTAAACAAGTCTGGTTCATCCTTGGGAGCAATTTCCAAACCCTGAAAGTACCACGTTCAGGCGTTTGTACAAACAATAGTACGCAAGTATAAACACCATGGGACCACGCAGCTGTCATACCGCTCAGGACAGAGACGTGTTCTGTCTCCTAGAGATGAACGTACTTTGGTGCGAAAAGTGCAAATGCGAAGAACACCATCCCAACCGTGAAGCACAGGGGTGGCAGCATCATGTTGCGGGGTTGCTTTGCTGCAGGAGGGACTGGTGCACTTAACAAAATAGATGGCATCATGAGGATGGAAAATGATGTGGATATATTGAAGCAACATTTCAAGACATCAGTCAGGAAGTTTAAGCTTGGTCACAAATTAGTCTTCCAAATGGACAATGACCCCAAGCATACTTCCTAAGTTGTGGCAAAATGGCGTAAGGACAAGGTATTGGTGTGGCCATCACAAAGCCCTGACTGACCTCAATCCTATAGAACATTTGTGGGCAGAACTGAAAAAGCGTGTGCGAGCAAGGATCCTACAAACCAGTTACACCAGCTCTGTCAGGACGTGAGCTAGCTAATTGCTTACAATGAGGGAATCTTATTTGGACATTTGACTACTTGAGCAGTAAGCCTAGGTTTACATGTACAGTTATGTAATCGATGTGATCGTACATTTTCTGTGTTTCTTCAATGTATGCCTTGTTGTTTGGCTGGCTCTAAATGTGTATTGTTGATGCCGATGGCCATTCCCTTAGTTACACATAGCGAGTCTACACAGCCTACACATAGTATATACAATAATGAAATCACCTGGTTCCAACATACATGGCAAGTCAAGAAAAGTCATTGTAACTTGTCCACATTGCAAACTGAAGTTAAATTAGAAAAACTTCAAAACACATTTACGAAGAAAGCACACACATTGCTTTGAAACAGTGTCCGAGGAAAGATTTTTGGCATGTGAGTGCATTGATGTGAGAAATGGTGTGTTTGCAGTCGAAAATACATTTTCTGGTCCAGCAACACCCATACATGTTGTGAAAAATACTTGGGCTAATTCAGTTCCAACTGTGTTCAAAACTGTTATGCATGCAGGAGTATAAAAAGCTGTTGAATTGTACTTTTTCTTTACTTTCACATACACTGTGTTCACAGAAACAATCCTCAGATCTTGTCCCCTGGACCTTGGAGAACTTTTGATGTGGATGATGTTCAGATGAGATATTCCTATAAATTATTCCACTGAACTATACCACTTGATTGTCATTCCTTTATTGAACATATTACCTTGTTCACACCACAGGGCCTACCAAAGCAAGGTTTCTCAAACAACTGTGGGGTGTTTGTTTTGATGGTAAGATGCTGGCTATTCAGTATATTATATTACTCCTATTTTCTGTTATAACATATGTTATTATTATTTCTGTGCTTGCAGCATGCAAAGCACACTATTGTTATTGCTCATATTTTTTCTTGTTTATTATTCTTGACACTTTTTTGGACCTATTTCCTACAATTCTTTACACTACATACACAATTCATACATCAAACTCCTGCAGAGCTGGATGCTGATGTGACATGCTGTGACTTCCAGGGGGGGGGGGGGGGGGGGGGGGGGTCTTCTACATCCTGAAATATATTCTTGGGGGGTGGTATTATTATTATTTACTATTATCATTATTGTTGTTATCATAACTATCAAACTATCAAACAACCTACTCTTTCTTAACTTACAGTACGCTCTGTACATTGCAATGGAAGCACAGTGTATTTCACTGAGGTATGTATAAATTATGAAATTCTCATCACTAGTGGATATATGTGATTTTCTTTTTCAAAGGAAAACATGCAGCAAATTAGGCGATGGTGGTGCCTAGTTCTCCTGCAGAACTTTTCCATTCCATTCCATAAGTCTTAAACATTATAAACACGTTTCATTTGCATCCTTAAAATCACTTGTTTCACTGTAGCCAGACTGACCTGAATATATTTTCATATTGAATGTATGTAAGCCAACACTTCCTTTGGCCGCCTTTCCTTCCAGTTCTCTGCTGCCAATGACTGGAACGAATTGCAAAAATCACTGAAGCTGGAGTCTTATATCTCCCTCTCTAACTTTAAGCATCAGCTGTCAGAGCAGCTTACCGATCACTGTACCTGTACACAGCCAATCTGTAAATAGCACACCCAACTACCTCATCCCCATATTATTACTTACCCTCTTGCTCTTTTGCACCCCAGTATCTCTACTTGCACATCATCATCTGCACATCTATCACTTCAGTGTTAATGCTGAATTGTAATTATTTTGCCTCTATGGCGTATTTATTGCCTTACCTCCCTAATCTTCTACATTTGCACACACTATACATTTTTCAAATTTTTTCTATTGTGTTATTGACTGCACGTTTGTTTATGTGTAACTCTGTGTTGTTGTTTTTGTCGCACTGCTTTGCTTTATCTTGGCCAGGTCGCAGTTGTAAATGAGAACTTGTTCTCAACTGGCCTACCTGGTTAAATAAAGGTGAAATAAAATAAATAAAAATGTATGCCATTCACTCACTAAGGTCTGAAGAAGAGGTTGAAAGATCGAAAAAGACGGCGAAAACAAAACACACTACAGGTAGGAGGTGTCATATGATGAGTGGTATAGTCTTAAACCAATGTTTAAAGACTTAACCCCCCCTATCATATGATGAGTGGTATAGTCTTAAACCAATGTTTAAAGACTTAACCACCCCTATCATATGATGAGCGGTATAATCTTAAACCAATGTTTAAAGACTTAACCCCCCCTCTCATATGATGAGTGGTATAGTCTTAAACCAATGTTTAAAGACTTAACCCCCCTCTCATATGATGAGTGGTATAGTCTTAAACCAATGTTTAAAGACTTAACCCCCCCCCCCCAATATATTTCAGCATGATGTAGAAGATGTCCCCCCCAAGAAGTCACAGCATGTCACATCAGCATCCAGCTCTGCAGGACCAGGTACTGTATTGGCTATTAGCTAAAGTAAGGTGCATTCAGGTACACACATCCCTAGAGGTTCCCTTACATTACTTAATGACCACAATCTGTTTTCTTTCTAGACGATACTGGAAACAAAATGCACAGAGAACTGGGAGCTGTGAACTGGGTATGTAGTCTACTGTGTGTAATGCTGAAGGCTTGATGCATGGCAAGATATAATAGTTGTGATGACTTGTTGAGTAGTTATAGATATCACTGAAAACCCCCTTTAGTAATAGGGGATTTTGTTTGCATGGTGGTATTGTGAAAGTGGGGTGTAATTTGTCTAGATCACCCAATAAGACACAAGTCTTAATATTTATTCTTCCTTTTTCTTCAAGGAAGCAGATGTTCTTCTAAGGGACACCCTAGAGGCAGCAAGGTGGTGCGAATGCCAAACATTTAAAGGCACTGTTTCCCTCCCTAGTGTAATTGGGATGGACGGGGAAGACCACATTACAACCCTTAAAGAACTACGGTTGTATGATGGCCTGGATGAAGAGGAAAATATTCTCCTCAAGGAACCATTCACGTTCCAGTTCCAGAGAGATTATGAGATGTTCTATGTGGAGGCAGTTGACAGCAAGAACATGACTGTCTTTTAGAGGAGCAGGAGTGAAGTCATTTTTGAGGAGTGGTCAAACCTTGTTTTTGTCTGCTGTGTTAATTGTGTTGTTTAGTAAAGATGACGTAGAAGTCACCCGAGTCTCTGATCTCTTTACTGGAGCTGGTATATCTTATTGTACAGAGCACATTCAGCTTGTCAGTATGTCTATATGGTATAGTCTGTCTCCATTCTCATGAGGAAAGTAAATAGCAATAAAAATCAGGATATGTAGTAACTGTATATATATGCTCAATTAAATAGTATAATTACAAAGTTATAAAATTGATCAACACAATTTTAACAGTACATGACATACATAACAAGTATGTTGTTCACTGCAACAATATCAGTAACTTGTCTCAAATATAGCATGAAGCAAAAAGTTTTACAACACATGTGCTGGTACCACTTTATATAATATTTCTTACGATCTTCAAAAATGAAATACGTTTGTATTCAACGTGTGCCTTGCACAAACGTGTGTGTTCGTATTCAGTGTCTGACTGTCAAACCTCAGATGGACAAAAAAAAAGGTAAGCGGGGTCAAACGTTTGACTCCGCCCACATCGAGTCCGGCCCCGCCGTTTGACTCCGCCTACATTGAGCCCTGCCCGAACTGCACACTGCAGTCAGGGGTACTTGGAGAGTGAGAAGTCAGGCCTTTCATATCTGCATGTTATTTATTTTCTGTAAGCAGGTACCAAGTTCATTGGTCAAGTTCCGTTAAAGCAATTGTAAACTATACCGGTATATTTTTACGCATTGGTTTCGCCGTTTTTTCTAAGAATGGCCTGCAAAAAAGTGGGTACTACACTGGGCCGTGCATTATGGCAAAACGGTAGCAGGACACCACCTCTTTCAAGATCTTCGAAAATTATAAACTTTTCAACAAGCAGGGAATTGAAAAGTGGAGAGAATAAATGTAAAGATCAAAGCTGTGAATCAAATTGCAGGTCGGCGGCGATGCCTTTACCTGCCGCTTGCTCCTCTACACCTGCCGCTCAAAGACATCAGGTTGGGGGCAAGAAGGTTCCCGAGGAGCCGTTGACAGTGTCTGGACGATCTTACTCCTCCACCGCCCCAAAAGCAGATCATAGGACGTATTTATGGGCACGTTATAATGAGATGAAACGGCTTGTGCACGGTAAGTAGTAGACTGACCTCACAGTTGTCCTTTGTCATATTTCCTCCCCCCAAACGTACTGCAAATTGAGAAATCATGTGACTAAACTGAATAACAATAAGAAATGATACTATGAAACAAAGAAATTATATAAAGAATGATAGCAAATAGCTTTGGAGCACCTTAAATTATTTTTTGGGCAAAAAGTCAAACTCTGCTCCATCATTCATTGAATCAGATGGCTCATTCATTACGAAACAAAATGATACTATGAAACAAATAAATTATATAAAGAATGATAGCAAAAAGCTTTGGAGCACCTTAAATTAAATTTTGGGCAAAAAGTCAAACTCTGCTCCATCATTCATTGAATCAGATGGATCATTCATTACAAAACCCATTTATATTGCCAATTACTTTAATAATTTGACGAGATTAGCAAATGTATGCATGACATGCCAGCAACAAACGCTGACACTACACATCCAAGTATAACTGATGAAATTATGAAAGAGAAGCATTGTACTTTTGAATTCTGTAAAGTGAGTGTGGAGGAGGTGAAAAAATAGTCTATCAACAATGACAAGCCACCGGGGTCTGACAACTTGGATGGAAAATTACTGAGGATAACGGACAATATGGCCACTCCTGTTTGTCATATCATCAATTTAAGCCTACAAGAAAGTGTGTGCCCTCAGGCCTGGAGGGAAGCCAAAGTAATTCAGCTACCCAAGAATAGTAAAGCCCCCTTTACTGGCACCAAATAGCTGACCAATCAGCCTGTTACCAACCCTTAGTAAACTTTTGGAAGAAAATTGTGTTTGACCAGTTAAAATGCTATTTTACTGTAAACAAATTGACAACAAACTTTCAGCATTGCTTTTGGGAAGGACATTCAACAAGCACAGTGCTTACACAAATGACTGATGATTGGCTGAGAGAAATGGATGATAAAAAGATTGTGGGAGCTGTTTTGTTAGACTTCAGTGCGGCTTTTGACATACATTATTGATCATAGTCTGCTGATGGAAAAACGTATGTGTTAGGGCTTTACACCCCTGCTATATTGTGGATAAAGAGTTACCTGTCTAACAGAACACAGAGGGTGTTCTTTAATGGAAGCCTCTCCAACATAATCCAGGTTAAATCAGGAATTACCCAGGGCATCTTTCTAGGCCCCTTACTTTTCTCAATCTTTACTAATGACATGCCAGTGTGTCTATGTATGCGGGTGACTCAACACTATACACGTCAGCTACTACGGCGAGTGAAATTACTGCAACACTTAACAAAGAGCTGCAGTTAGTTTCAGAATGGGTGGCAAGGAATAAGTTAGTCCTAAATATAAAAAAGATATAAAAGCATTGTATTTGGGACAAATCATTCACTAAACCATAAACCTCAACTAAATCTTTAATAAATAATGTGGAAATTGAGAAAGTTGACATGACTACACTGCATGGAGTAACCCTGGATTGTAAACTGTCATGGTCAAAACATGCTGATACAACAGTAGCTAAAATGGGGAGAAGTCTGCCCATAATAAAATTTTGCTCTGCCTTTTTAACAACACTATCAACAAGGCCCTAGTTTTGTCAGTTGTGTGGTCAGTTGCCACAAAGAGAGACCTCGGAAAATTACAATCGGCTCAGAACAGGGCAGCGCGGCTGGCCCTTGGGTGTACACAGAGAGCTAACATTAATAATATGCATGTAGATCTCTCATGGCTCAAAGTAGAGGAGAGATTGACTTTATCACTACTTGTTTTTGTAAGAAGTGTTGACATGCTGAATGCACCGAGGTGTCTGTTTAAACTACTAGCACACAGCTCAGACACCCATGCATACCCCACAAGACATGCCACCAGAGGTCTCTTCCCAATCTACAAGTCCAGAACAGGCTATGGGAGGCGCACAGTACTACATAGAGCCATGACTACATGGAACTCTATTCCACATGAGGTAACTGATGCGAGCAGTAGAATGAGATTTAAAAAACAGATAAAAATACACCTTATGGAACAGCGGGGTCTGTGAAGAGACACACAGGTACAGGCACACATACACATGATAAGACACACACTCTACACACACGTACACATGGATGTTGTATTGTAGATATGTGGTAATAGAGTAGTGGCCTGAGGGAACACACTTAATGTGTTGTGAAAAGTGTTATATTTTAAATTGTATATAACTGCCTTAATGTTGCTGGACCCCAGGAAGAGTAGCTGCTGCCTTGGCAGGAGCCAATGGGGATCCTTAATAAATACAAAATACAAATACGCTCAATGTCGGCAGGGTAAACTTCAAAGGATTCCCATCATGTGTGATGTGCGTACACTTATAGTGATGGGTGCTGATGGGGAGGGATTCAGTATTACTCCCCATCTGCTACTGATGTGAGTCTTGTCATGTCCTGGTTGAAGACATTACTGTATGCACAGGGATTACATGAGTTCATCCTCTTCTAGACCAGTGCTGTAACAGTTCATCCCTTCCCTAGGTTTGAAAGTGGGTCAAGCATGACAGCTGGATGGCAATCCTGTCATTGGTCTTGTTCTGAAAAAATGAAAGTCAGACAAATTGTTGTAACCAACATACTCTATAATTCTACAGGCTATATTCAAAAAACGATCTCAGAACCAATCCCAAACCCCTACAGAACAGGGCATGGTCTCTGACGCACTCTTTCTCATTTACTCACTAGCCATATGGTTGCATATTCTGATTCATTATCTACTCCTTCTTTAGATTGTCATCATTATGTCAGCGCACAAACACATAGCCATAACCTCCACTATAAAGACATAAGAAGGATCAACCTTGGTAATGTAGGTAGAGTTAGAGGAGAGACACAAATCTGAGAATGAGGTTACAAGCTAGATATGGTCAATCTATCACGTTGACGGCCAGCTGCTGTCACTTGTCTCATCCAAAAGGCCTTGGCCCACTTATCTGTCATAGACAGCTAAAAATGAAACATGGTAGCGTCGTCATATTCCAGGGATTTAGTGATAGATTGGGAAACCGTTGGGTGATCCTCTTTTTAATCTGAGTCTGTGTGTTTGCTGTGTGGCTGTTATGATTGCTCTGGAAGAACCGGGTTGTAAACACGCAGAGCAATACACAAATAGACACTGACCATGTTTCCATAAAATATTTTTTTGCGAGTAAAGTACATGTCGGATAAAACATTTAATGACACGCCTGATTGAAACAACATTTTTCGATAAACTTTCCAAATGTCGACAAAACAAAGTACGCTAGACAAGGTGTTTTTTTTGTGTCGGTTAAATTAATTATGCGAGAAATGTTGGTGGAAACGCGTTTGTGCAAATATTGATATAATAACCATCATATCGAAATCAACTTGGAGTCACACTATGACATGTTGTGCGGTCCTCCCAGTGAAGTTTATCATAATTGATTTCATCTCTAGCCTAATAAACCACATACTTTGCTGATGAGTCGTAGTGATGAGCTTGACGCTCCTTTCCAATAAATATCGAGGGTCTTATTCTGGTGACATGATAATCGATGCTTGGCTGTGTAACAGTATAACTTTAGTACGTCCCCTCGCCCCGACACGGGCGCGAACCAGGGACCCTCTGCACACATCAACAACAGTCACCCACGAAGCGTCGTTACCCATCGCTCCACAAAAGCCACGGCCCTTGCAGAGCAAGGGGCAACACTACTAATAGGTTTCAGAGCAAGTGACGTAACTGATAAAAACGCTACTAGCGCGTACCCGCTAACTAGCTAGCCATTTCACATCCGTTACAGCTGCAGTTTGACAAATAAAAATAATCTCGCTCTTTTGTCCATAATAATAATCTGATCATGTAGGCTATCTGTGCGCTGTAGCCAACAAAGCGCAGATAGCGCTGTTGGTTAGAGCGCACGTGCCAATACCAGACTGGGCACACTCGCTATAAAACATTGTGAGAAAACCATCAGTAGAGTTGAAAATTCGATGGAAACCCATTTAACTTGTAATTTTTTATTCGTTCCATGGGAATTTTCCCTCAAAAGGTATTTGCATGTGCGCTAGGCCTAGGTCATCACACACAGCCTTTTATTTGCAACATGTCATTTTGATGGAAACATCTCTGGTGGGAAAATACGCACATTGTTTTTATGCTGATTTTAGAATATTCACATGAAAATCAGGGATTTTGCTAAATTTTTTAGGTCCAGTGATTTAGATTACAAACACATTTGGCTGTTTGTTTGTGTGTGTGTGCAAAAGTTAATTTGCCTCTAAATCCTGTTCAGTGTTTCACATTTCTTACCCCCTATGATTTCCCTGTAATCCTGTTGTTGCTTGCCTCACTAAGCTCAGTACTTTGCTTCAGGTACAGTGTACTCCTGCTGTACAATTGGCATCATCTAAAAAAACATTAGTACTTAACATTGAAGTCCCAAATGGTATAAAGCTGTAGTTATGTCATCTCTGATGCCATAAACATAGTATCAGTCTATTATGTTGTCTCTCTATTACAATGTATGTCTCTGTGCTGTCTCTTTCCAGACCTGATCCCACCAAGTGTGTGTAACCTGCTCAACTCCTCCACTATCTACGCCAACAACGAGGTCAGCCTAGCGGAGGTAGACATCTATGGGTTTGACTATGACTACACCCTGGCCCTCTACTCCGATGCCCTCAACACTATGATCTACAACACTGCCCGAGACCTCCTCATCGAGCACTTCAAGGTGTGTGTTCTCTAACTAACCCGCCAATAGACTAGCACATATTGTATATTCAGTTCTCCTGATAATTCCATGTAAGAGTACATTTGTGTGCCCTTCTAATCTGAGCATCTTCTGCTGTTGTTTGACAGTACCCTGAAGGTATCCGCAAATATGACTACATCCCCAACTTTGCTGCACGGGGTCTTCACTATGATATTCAAAAGGTAAACCCCATAAAGCAGTTCTGCCCCTCTTTTAAACATCCAATCTCAAGGTACAGTGCGTTTACAGTACTATATGTTTTGTCTTCCCCCAGGGCCTCCTGATGAAGATAGATGCTTTCCATTACATTCAGCTGGGGACTGTGTATCGGTGAGTTCTGTTTATGGTTGGTGAATAACACTCTGCAATGTCAGTCAGTGTACTAAAACTGTGTTGACCCTATAGGGGGCTGAACCCAGTTCCAGATGAGGAGGTCCTGAGGCTCTATGGGGGGACGCACCATGTCCCCCTGCACCAGGTCAGCGGCTTCTATGGAAAGGTCAGTTACTGTGTCCTTGAAGAATACATTACCTCCAAAGTTGCCAGTTAAAATATTCACTCTGAGTGCATTGACAGGATCAAGGTATTTTGTTTTAATCTGCCACCAACAGTTATGAGGACAGGTCCTACTTAAAATGACATTACCTTTAGACGCATACAAAGCTCTCCCTCGCCCTCCATTTGGCAAATCTAACCATAACCCTATCCTCCTGATTTCCGGGCTCTAACCCGGAAGCTTATAAGAAATCCCGCTATCCCGCTATGCCCTCCGACGAACCATCAAACAGGCAAAGCATCAATAAAGGACTAAGATCGAATCATACTACACCGGCTCCGACGCTCGTCGGATGTGGAAGGGCTTGCAAACTATTACAGACTACAAAGGGAAGCACAGCCGAGAGCTGCCCAGTGACACGAGCCTACCAGATGAGCTAAATAACTTCTATGCTCTCTTCGAGGCAAGTAACACTGAAACATGCATGAGAGCATCAGCTGTTCCGGACGACTGTGATCACGCTCTCTGCAGCCGATGTGAGTAAGACCTTTAAACAGGTCAACATTCACAATGCCGCTGGGCCAGACGGATTACCAGGACGTGTACTCCGAGCATGCGCTGACCAACTGGCAAGTGTCTTCACTGACATTTGCCAGTAATATCAACATTTTTCAAGCAGACCACCGTAGTCCCTGCCTAAATGACTACTGACCAGGAGCACTCACGTCTGTAGCCATGAAATGCTTTGAAAGGCTGGTCATGTATCACATCAACACCATTATCCCAGAAACCCTAGACCCACTCCAATTTGCATACCACACCAACAGATCCACAGATGATGCAATCTCTATTGTACTCCACACTGCCCTTTCCCACCTGGACAAAAGGAACACCTATGTGAGAATGCTATTCACTGACTACAGCTCAGTGTTCAACACCATAGTGCCCTCAAAGCTCATCACTAAGCTATGGACCCTGGGACTAAACACCTCCCTCTGCAACTGGATCCTGGACTTCCTGACGGGCCACCCCCAGGTGGTAATGGTAGGTAGCAACATATCCGCCACGCTGATCCTCAACACAGGGGCGCCTCAGGGGTGCGTGCTCAGTCCCCTCCTGTCCTCCCTGTTCACTCATGACTGCACGGCCAGGCACGATTCCAACACCCTCATTAAGTTTGCTGTTGACACAACAGTGGTAGGCCTGATCACCGACATTGATGAGACAGACTATAGGGAGGAGGTCAGAGACCTGATCGTGTGATGCAAGGACAACAACCTCTCCCTCAACGTGATCAAGACAAAGGAGATGATTGTGGACTACAGGAAAAGAAAGACCGAGCACGCCCCCATTCTCATCGACGGGGTTGTAGTGGAGCAGGTTGAGAGCTTCAAGTTCCTTGGCGTCCACATCAACAACAAACTAACATGGTCCAAGCACACCAAGACAGTCGTGAAGAGGGCACGACAAAACCTATTCCCCCTCAGGTGACTGAAAAGATTTGGCATGGGTCCTCAGATCCTCAAAAGTTTCTACGGCTGCACCATCGAGGGCATCCTGACGGGTTGCATCACTGCCTGGTATGGCAACTGCTCGGCCTCCGACTGCAAGGCACTACTGAGGGTAGTGTGTACGGCCCAGTACATCACCAGGGCCAAGCTTCCTGCCATCCAGGACCTCTATACCAGGCGGAGTCAGAGGAAGGCCCTAAAAATTGTCAAAGGCTCCAGCCACCCTAGTCATAGAACAGCTAATCAAATGGCTACCCAGACTATTTGCATCCCCCCCTTCTTTGCTACTGTCACTCTCTGTTATTATCTGTGCTTAGTCACTTTAATAACTCTACCTATATGTACATATTACCTCAATTACCTCGATACCGGTGCCCCCGAATATTGACTCTGTACCGGTACCCCCTGGATATAGCCCCACTATTGTTATTTACTGCTGCTCTTCAATTATTTGTTATTCTTATCTCTTACTTTTTTGTTGTTGTTATATTTTCTTAAAACTGCATTGTTGGTTAAGGGCTTATAAGTAAGCATTTACTGTATTCGGCGCATGTGACTAATAAAATTTGATTTGATATAAGCATTGTAATTTGTAAGCTCGACTTTTGTCATTACTCTTTTAGCAACTGACAAGCAACATTTCACTAATCAAGTAAAAGAGCTAATCTGCTTCAGGATGTTAACGTTAAAACCCTTTTGTAGTTTGTTTGTAATTACAGGTTATTATTGGACAAATCTTAATACATCTCTAGATGTGGTCTGACAGTCTGACTGTGGCATAGTGTTTGTTCATCAGGTTCAGTCTGTAGGGCCAGGGGCTTTGATGTTTTCACACAGGTTCACATTCTTTACATTCTTCTACATTGAATGCGGCACTGTGGAGGGAGCACACCATGCCTCCCCTGCCTTCTAATCTTCCATCACAAACATACGCCCACTACCCACAATCCTCTGGGTCTGGCACTGGGATCCCTGTCTTTATAAATTAGGGATTAGCTCTGTGTACAGGCCTTGCTCCCTGTGGACACTGGTTTACTTTTTTCCTCCATGGAAGGTAACTGGTTCTAAACATGGTGCCTCATTTGAGCTAGAAGCATTAGGTGGTAATATAATGTTTATAAATAAGTATTTCATGTACATTTTGAAACCGCATTTCTCTAATCACACCCAATTTAGAGTCATGGTAATACTGTATATGTTTTATAAGCATACAATAAGCAACTGATTTATCATCCATAGGGACCCAAGGTTAAGCAGTTCATGGACATCTTCTCCATCCCAGAGATGACCCTCCTGGCTGTGGCCAATGATTTCTTCATCTCCAACGACATCGAGTACGATCCCGAGCACCTCTACAAAGACGTTTCAGTGAGTGTCTCAGCACACGCTCATGCCATTTATCACCTTGTGTAATGTTCTTTCCCTCCCTCTTGCTGGTTTTCCAAACCCTCTGCCAGGTTAATTTGACCGTTTGGACACAGTGGGGGTTTTCAGCACCAGGTTCAGATCTCTGTCCTCCTCCTAGAGAGAGGTTGCCAGGGATTCAGACATGTGGACTAATGAACAATAGCTGTTCTCATTCCACACTGGGGTCAAAGGGTTTAGATTACAGTTTGTCCTTTTCAGATTCACTTTGTCTGCCAGAAGAAACAGAAGTGATCTAGCTCTGACTTTATCCTCCCTCATCCTTTTCGTAACCAAGCTCTTCTGCCTGTTAGACTGGGTTGGAGTAGAGAGTGTGATATTCAGAACCTGACTATATGCACTATGAGCATGTTGAATTTATCCTTATCTGTAGGTACATGTTGTAACTGCATTTAAGTAGATTCATTGGCACTTGTTATTTGCATAATGCATAATGTATGTTATTTTTATCCTCAGGAAGCCATTGGAATGGTTCACATCAAAGGCTACATGTACAAATGGATCATGCAAGATCTGGGTGAGCGATGTTGGATTCTGTTTGTGGTCCAGCCAAATACCTTATTTTCAGAAGACTGCAGAATGTTAAAGTTTTACATGTTGTTTTTGTTAATGTCGTTATTTTTCCCCTTATTTCACATCCATAGAGAAGTACATTTTGGGAGGGGATGAGACTTATGCTGTTCTGCATCGCCTGGTCAGCCACGGGAAGAAACTGTTCCTCATCACCAACAGCCCCTTCAGCTTTGTGTGAGTGTCCATCTGAGGATGAAGACCCAGGGTCATGTTGGTTTGAATGACGTATTGATTGGTTGGTAAATTGATTACAATTACGCTGGATCGTGGAAGAGGATGAGTCATTCTCCTAATGTCAATTACTTGTTTTCATGGTTACCCAACATGATTGACAGAGGAAGCACAAACACTGACGTATCATTCAGTCAGAACACTATTGACGAATGGGAAGAGTGGGCAGAAGCACTCACAGTCAGTCTGCACAGTATATTTTGGTGAATGGAATGAGCCACACCTCTGTTGCTTTCTCTGTAAGATTGGTCCAATCCACAGGAGGTTGGTGGCACCTTAATTGGGGAGCATGGGCTCGTGGTAATGGCTGAAGTGGAATAAGTGGAATGGCATCAAATATATCAAACACATAGTTTCCATGTGTTTGATGCCATTCCATTCACTCCGTTCCAACCATTATTATGAGCTGTCCTCCCCTTAGCAGCCTCCTGTGGTCCAGTCACTCTGATGTCTCTGATTGTAGGGATAAAGGCATGAGGTACATGGTTGGGAAGGACTGGAGGGACTTCTTTGACGTGGTCATCGTTCAGGCAGACAAACCACACTTCTTCAATGACTGTGTCAAGTGAGTATGGAGTGTTCTTGTTGACCAGGTTGTCATGGGTTTATTGGGACCATATTCAATTTGCTCGCCAATGTTGCCCCTTTTACAGACCATTTAGACGCCTGGATGGAAATGGTGACCTCCAGTGGGACAAAATAAACAGTCTGGACAAAGGACAGATCTACAAACAAGTGTGTACACCTTCAATATTAAACTACAAATCTCATGACCTCATCTCCCCCTTAACAGAATACTGAGACATTTAGTTTGTGTTTCAGGGAAACCTGTACGACTTCCTGAGGCTGACAGGCTGGAGAGGGTCCAGTGTGCTATACTTTGGAGACCATCTCTACAGTGACTTGGCTGTGAGTGACTATTTTATCTTGCTATGATTGAAAAATATGATTTGGTTACAAAATCAAAGGACCATTCAAATAGATAGAAAACTCAGTTTCCAGGTTGGTAGTAACCACTACAGCAATGCCCGTCCAAAACAATGAGGAGACAGTATTTCCAGTTTAGGGGTTTTTAATGGACAGAAAGGATCCACACATACACACATACACACACAGGTCTGACCACTCTTGAAACTGACAGATGTGGTTCTGTAAGGGAAATAATAAAAACATAGACTCTAGCCATGCAGCAGGAAAATATGCCTATTTGTCTACTAAACAGGCTTGTGGCTATCACCACAAATGAAAAACACTAACAAATGGCTAATGTTACTAGGCATGCTAACATACTAATGCATTCTCAATGTAAATGCTAAAGCTAGCACTAAGGCTAGCGGGAGCGCCGAGCTAGCTAACAAACTCAACATAAATGTCAAAATACAGGCAATACTTAGCTTCAAAACCAACGGACATAAAGATCTTAAGGCACTTACATTTTAGATGCATGCATAATAAAATGTTAGATAGCAAGGACATTGTCCACAAGAGGAAAAAGGTAGCAGAGTGAAAAAGGTGGTGCTTGTCAGGATGGAAAGCAATGTTATCTGGCTTATGCCCTGCCATGCTAGGGGTCCTAAATTAATTAACCTGAAGTCTTGGCAATAGAGGCTGCTGATTGGTTAATATAAGAATGACTGGGGTGACCTTGGTCAAAAAGAAAACTAAAGGTGGTTAGGGTCTGAAAACTGCCTGACTAAACTAACCAGAAGGGAGTGCTACAAAGCTGGCCGTTTTTTTCAGCCGCCCCCAAATGTGGGGCCAGCTAAAGGTCAGTAGCTTCTTGAGGAAGGGTGGACAGCTGGATAAGCCGAGCGACAGGCCTGACGTAGGTTCTGTCTTTGACTTGGATCTCCACTGTCCTCACTTTCCCGTCTGCTTCAGGGATAACTGACTTGACAGTTCCAATTTGCCAGAGCGCTCTAGAAGACTGATTGTCCACGATCATCACAATGCTCCCCACAACAAGGTCTTCCTTACCCCTGTGCCACTTTTGGCGGGCTGCTCTCCTCCCTTGAAATGTGTTCCTCAATTGGACAAGATCTCAAAAGGGCTTTCCTCTGCGAGTGATGAAGCATCTCAAAAGCATCAGGAACGAATTTGTATCTATGTTCGACAATAGATCCACCTGTACAGATGACCCGTCTCTTTTAATTTCTTCGGCCAATCTTGATAACATATGGTCCAAAGCATTCCACACATGTAGTATAGAAAGTCGGCTTGTAGAACTGCAGTTGGGCTGGAGGCAGGTCAGCCATCTTAGGTATATCTGTCTGGCCTCACCATGCTGGAAGTGACAGATAGCTGCCCTCCCCTCAGAGGGACAAACACCCTCTCTGGGCCTGGGTACCGCGGCTGCTTGTCATATTTCTTAATTAGTAGCCTTGTGACCGGATTACATCTCCGAAAGCGACCTCCAATACGGATCTTTCCGGTGACGTTGTTGTACTCTGGGGCCAGAGTCACCAGACGGCTGCTCGGAGGAACTGGCTTTACCTGCTTCTAGTAGGGAGAGGTCTTCTGGGAAACTCTGACTGGGCATGTCAGAGAACTTTGAGTTAGGCTTGCTTGAAGTTGTCAGCTGAGGATCTTTTGGCACTACTGTCCGTCTCATGTAGTGACTGCATTGTGGCTTCCACTAGCTCCTAAAAAGTGTCTTTACTGGGAAACATCAGGGAGAGATAACTTAGTGTGCGCTGACAGGAGTCCATATAAAGTAGGCTTCCACAACCCCTGTTCTTCGTCAGGAGGTACTTTGTCACGTCTTCTTAGCCAAGATGGCTGTGCCTGCCATAGGAAGGGAGGACATTGATTCCAATGTATATGTTCTGAGAGCTGAGACAGTATCTTGCCGCGTATGATAGCATCAGCTGGATTGCTCTCTGTGTCCACGTAACGCCAGGCCTGGGGATCCGTGAGCTCCTCTATTTGTGCATGTCTTGTGCCCACAAATACTTTGTACCTGCTGGAGTCTGACTGGAGCCAGGTTAGGACTGTTGTAGAATCCGATCAGTATGTGATGTCATGGATCTCCAGGGTGAGTTATCTTCTGAGGGCCACTGCCAGCTGGGCACCGCTGAGTGCATCGCAGCGCTCGAGTCTTGCCATTTTGGAGCCACTCTTGATATTGCTGCAAGGAATGCCACCTAGACCCGCCCATTGGCATCTTCAGTGCGGAGGTATGCGTCAGCAACATACGCACGCTCTGAAACATCACTGAAGACATGGACACTTCTTGTGCTGTCTAGGAGGTCCATCTTGGCAGTGTGACCTGAGGCAAGTAAGCCATGCGTGGAGATTTTCAGGTAGATCTGGGTCATCCCAACCCCTTTTCTTCTCTCAGAGCCTCTGGACCATGGCGTTGGCCTGTGTGGTGAATGGTAGAGGTCTTCCGAAATGGACTTCGGGCTTTCCCACCTAGACCCGGTATGCGGAAATACTGTGAGCGAGTGACAATGGGAGCAGGGAGGACGGAGGAAGAGACAGTAGCCAACCAAGCTGACTCGTAATATAGTAGACTAATAGCTGCCATAGCTAGGTTATCTATCATCAAATATGATTATGTAGTACCTGTTTTGACTGCATCAAACCCGGGAGAAACTAGTTCAGCTACCTAACGTTAGCTAGTTAGGCTAATTGAGGCTGCAGTGCATGCGCTTTCTCATCCTACAGTTACAAATAAAAACAACAGAATATTAAGTAGCAGCCTACTTGTTGGCTCTTGGTCGTTGTAGCCTATCCTTCTCCTTTAACTTTTAATTCCGTCATTTTAATTTCATCTTCCATTGATTAGACTAGATATCGCCTAACTTTTGCCACACACAGAGGCTCTATGACTGTAGCCTATTGCCGCTTTGATGACTTATGATTGGCCAACAACAACAACAAGCTACACACGCCACGCTACACTCTCGAGAAAAGCAAGAGCAGCAGCATTAATGATAACCTTTTTTTCTCTCCCTCTTTCTACTGCAGCTGTCGCGTTCGGATCTGTACGGGCCCTTCTGGACAAGTCAGTTAAAATTATACATACCCAAGACCCGTGACAATCATATCAGATCTGACCCAGACCAGTGACAATTTTTTGAATTCTGGATCCGGACCTGCTCGGGTCCCGGATCAGGTCTCAGGTATTCGGGTCCAGATGTATTCGTGAAGACCTCTAGTGTATGGGATGATGAAGCTGAGTGGATCGTACTGGCTGGCAAGGATCCAATATATGTTGCGCATGGTGGGCCCAGCTTTCTCCATGTGACCATGCTTGTAGACCAGAGTGTCAGACAGACCTTGCCATTGTAGTCCAAGAGTGCGCCCTTGGGGTTCCACACCATCCTGGGTGAACCAGAGCTCACAAAGAAGTACTGAACAGGCAGTGCTTCTCCCATGACCTTTCCCCCGGAGACTGGTACTGGTACAGGCTTTGGCTTTGTCCTTTCTCTGCTCACCTCTGGGGAGGATGGTGGTGGTCTTGGGGAAAGACTTGTCTTTACGCTGATCTCTGCGTGAGCCAGGGTGGTCCCTGCCTTGGTCGCAGCTGAACTGCGTGCCATCTTCTTGCACTCTCACCTCGTACTCAAGCCACTCTGCCAGGTGAAGTATGGTTGGAATGGGTGTCTTTGGAATACCTTGGTGTCATCACTGTCCATTAATCCTGCGATACGCTGGAGGGCAAGCTGGTGGGGCTGGCCAATTCAGTTCTGTGAGGGAATCCAAGGTGG
Source organism: Salvelinus namaycush (assembly GCF_016432855.1). Classification (NCBI taxonomy): domain Eukaryota; kingdom Metazoa; phylum Chordata; class Actinopteri; order Salmoniformes; family Salmonidae; genus Salvelinus; species Salvelinus namaycush. The sequence goes on from NC_052322.1 coordinate 20,626,538, forward strand.
TTCTGTATGGGTACGTGCTGTTGCTGTAGGAGTCTGCAATTAGCAACGCCTCTTCCAAATTCAGGTGGTCAACAAGTATATGAAACTCATTCTCGAGGGCTAACTCCCGTGGGTTTTCTTTGACGAAGTTGGGGATGTTAGGAGTTGGTTCCGGTAGGTGCGCTCCCAGCTGGACGGAGAAGGTGTGCGGTAGTGGACAGGTGCGTGACAACTACGATCAGGTGAGTAGTCGTGGCGATCAGGTGAGGGCTGATGACAGCGATCAGGTGTAGACTGACAGCGGCTGACGATGGCTATCAGGTGTGGCTGACAGTGGGGTTCAGGTGTATGCTGACGGCAGCAGCAGATGGCTGTCAGGTGTTGGCTGACGACGGCGGTCAGGTGTCGGCTGGCGACGGCGGCGGTCAGGGGTAGGCTGGCGACGGCGGCGGTCAGGTGTAGGCTGGCGACGGCGGTGGTCAGGTGTCGGCTGGCGACGGTCAGGGGTAGGCTGGCGGCGGTCAGGTGTAGGCTGGCGGCGGTCAGGTGTAGGCCGGCGACGATGGCGGTCAGGTGTCGGCTGGCGACGATGGCGGTCAGGTGTCGGCGGCGGCGGTCAGGTGTCGGCGGTCAGGTGTCGGCTGGCGACGGCGGCGGTCAGGTGTAGGCTGGCGACGGCGGCGGTCAGGTGTAGGCTGGCGACGGTCAGGTGTAGGCGATGGCTCACGACAGTGAGGATTTGATTGAGTTGATGATGACAATGATGATGACTGGTTTGGGTCGGGGAGCTCTCTGATCCTGAGTTCTTCAATGAGCTGTTCGATCTTATCACGCTGCCTTTGTGACCTCAGTGTGTCCTCTCTGGTTGTCACCAGCTATGCCAGCTCAGGCTGACGTTGATCTTGATGACCTCGAGTCGGGGTGTGCCTGCTGTGGGGTGCTGGTGAGTTGGCAAGCGATGAGAATGAGGCTCCATCCTCAATGTTGCGACGCAGCCTGGGAGGTGAATTGAACTGCTGGATTCTCAAGCGGATGAGGTTAGCTCTTCCTAATAATTCCATTATCTCACACCTCAACTTGTCACTTTCCTCTTCAATTAGCTTCAGGCACGTTGCGAGCGTTCTGGAAGAAGAGTGGGTGCTTCTCTCATCTTTTGTAGGAGTTTAACTGCTGCTGGTCTGGTTGTGAGAGAAAGTAATTCCTCCCATAGCGACCTCTACTTGTGGTCCCTCGTTGGGGTGGTCTGTATGGTGTTCTCTTCCTTGACTCGTAGCTTACCTCATAATCGACTAGACGATTTGGAGAGCGAGTCTGATGGCGGGGACGAATTATTACTTGTGGAAGTTGTTCTCTGGTGACTGCCATCCTTGGGCTTTAGCAGGTATTGCTTCCGGCTCATAAAGTCCATATTTTTCAATGATGATAATGATAAACTAGGAACCAATATACAACACACATATTGAACTCCTATGAACCCAATTATAACAATTATTAAATGTGTGTTCATGCTGCCTGCTGAGAGGTGAAACCCAAGCTTACTCTTTGGTGAACAAAAGATTCTATTGTATTATATTCTTTCACTCACTAATTAAACCTTGGAAAATGTTTACTGTCCTTTACATGGTATTCTCCCTCTTCAAGGATCTGATGCTGCGTCATGGGTGGCGTACAGGAGCCATAGTGCCTGAGCTGGATCTGGAGACCAAGGTGGTGAACACAGAACAATATGCTCAGAGCCTCACATGGCTTCAGGCCCTCACAGGCCTGCTGGAACGCATGCAGGTACACTCCTCTGGGGAATAGACACTGGCATGTTTTCCCTTCTCCCCATATAACATACATACAAGGTATCTTTTGAATTCATTATTTGAATAAGGAGTTGTATCTGTACATCGTAAGTATGATTGTCAAGTTTTTCCCATACAGACTCTTGTCATGTCCTTTTGTAGATGCATCGGGATTCACAGTCTAGGGAGGTTCTGCAGGATTGGCTGAAGGAGAGAGAGGAGCTCAGGTTGGTCAGATGGATTTAGTGGTACTGATTGAGTACCTTTTACTCTGGACAAGTGATATATCTGCAGAGCCTGAAAATGACCCACTTGTATTTCTATTATCTCTTCCTCTCTTGTCCCTTTTTATTACAGACTAAGAACAAAGAACCTATTCAACCCCCAGTTCGGCAGTATCTTCCGCACCTGTCACAACCCCACCTACTTCTCCCGCCGCCTGTGTCGCTTCTCAGACGTCTACATGGCCTCAATCAGCTGTCTGCTGAACTACGACCTCTCCTACACCTTCTACCCCCGACGCACCCCTCTGCAGCACGAGGCGCCCCTGTGGATGGACCAGCTCTGCACTGGCTGCATGAAGACCCCCTTCCTAGAGGAGATGGCCCACATCCGCTGAGCCAACAATGGGTTCTCAGAACTGGGTTCTCAACATGGACATAAAAAAACAGCCCACTAGGGGGAACTGTAGATCAAATAAGCTTAGGTTATTGCTCTTACTGTAAGTGAACACTGTGAGTATTATCATGGCCTATATAGGAGTTACTCTGTGGCAGACCTGATGTAAGTTAACTAATCATAGACACGAAGGAATTTGTTTGCACTTTATAAACCTTAATCACCCTTCATTGTACATTATTAGTTATTAACTTGGGTAACACCCATCTCTGTGAGACTGGCACACAATACAGCTGGTTGCATTTGATGACCGGCATGCAAAGACAGACGAAGCATGTGCCCATAATGGACACTGTCTGTTCTATAGAGAAGACATAGCTAGTAATGTATGTTGTTCATTATGTATGTTGAAAATACCGTAGCTGCTTTTAAAACCTGTTTTTGTGCCTGTATACATTCAATAGAGTATATGACCAAATTAAAATATATTTGTCACTGATCTAACACGAGGCGGCCAGTAGTTTCATTTGTCATGATGTTGCATGTGTCGCCTATGATTGTTGAATGTCCATAAAATTGTTGAATGTCCATGAAATGGAATTATGCATCGTGAGAACTAAATGTATAAATCAAGAAATGTGTATGAACCTTTGAGGTAGGCATCTATTTGAATGGATTAGAGCTTTTCCCAAGTCTACTACTTCATCAGCTATCACATAGGCTAGGTCTAGGCTACTTACTATCATGAAAGCACTTTGCCAGGAAATGTTTCCAAAATGCATTTTTACATTTCATTTCACGGCTGTCATCAGTCAGAACTTCGAGAAAAGACAACGGTTCCACTGCCAAGAGCTGGCATATGTTCTTGAAGCTCCTAGTATGATATAAACTGAAGGCATAGGCTATTTTGCATATTTTTCTTCATAATGATCTCATTGGCTGGTGGTTGCACGTCGCTAGGCAGCACCTCACCACCAGCATGGTACCAGTGCCACCTCAGCTGCGCACGAGACAGACCAAGCAAGCTCGCAAACTCCTGGCTGCCACTCCTGTCAAAGAAAGAGGTAAGCAGAAAAACATGCATGTTTGATACTTATTTAAAGCTTTATTGCGTATTGAATCTGGTTTATTAGGATACATACTCGTTTGAGAGTGTTTGTGTAGTTAAAACGGGCATGGAGTGAGAATTTGAAAGTGAACATGTTTGAACATTGAAATTGTTTAGTTTTTTGCGACATTTCTTGGTCAGTTGTTTTCACTTGTTTCAATAGATCGCTAGAACATTTCCATAGAAGCCATGGAGCCAAGTTCTATTCATATAGCAACTAAATATCATGCTATTTCTAATACTGAGTGTATGTATTTTAGCAAAGGAGAATGGGAGTTGCAGTTCTTTGAATCTTTTCTGCCACAGAGGAGAAAGCTAAGAGAAATACACATTTTAAAGCTGAATTTAAAGGTACTAAATGTAACAATTAAACTATTGTTGTCAAATTGACTGGGGCCAGAAAATATTTTGTTGTCGAATTCACTGGTCTGTTGTTGAGTTGACAGCAAGAGATGTTGGCCCCAGTCAATTTGACAACAAGAGCCAGTCTGTTGACCAATAAGAAGGCTGCACCATTAGAATGCAATTTGGTGTGGAGCAAAATATTTGTGGGGGTAAAATGTTGTGAAACACTATCATTCCACTATTACTGTAGATGCTTCAAGGACATTTTCTGAAATTACACTGCAAAAATATTGCATGTGGCATTAGTGTCAGAGGAATGTAAACAACAACAACTTGATGAAAACACATACATCAGGGTGTGGTTTAGGAAGTTGCCTGCCAGTAAACCAATATAAGGAGGAGCTGTCACAAGCAGAACTCTCAATAGCAGAGGCATTTTCTTCCCTGATTTAATTCCCCAAGACTCGTTCTGTAGTTACCCAGCTGGTGTATCTGTCAGAATGTGTTGTTCACATTAGCCTTTTAATTGTGTCCCGTGTCGGTTAAATTGATGCGTAGGTTATCTCCTCTGACATGTATGATGTATTGATTGATATTCTCCTTGTCTCAGCTGTTCTAAGGGAATTGACCCTGTCATGGAACTAAACTGGCTTATAGGCCATTCATCATGTTCACCAAAGCCAGTTGGGGGGTCCGGGGGCATCCTCCCCTGGCAAAATTAATTTCAACAGCTAAATGCATGAATCTGGTGCACTTTGAAATTAACATTGAGAGATTAGATGTGCAGTAATTATAATCCATAGAGCAGCTTTAAGTGATACAGTCTGTTGTGTGCTCACTCCTACTCTGCCTCTCTCCATCACTTTCTCTATGTCGTCTGTTGCGGTCCCTCGTGTCTGCCCTCTTCTGTTGCTGTCTCTTGTCTATCCTCCTCTCTCGTCTTGCCCTGGTTGTAAAACGTGTAAAAGTAAACAATTGTTTTAATAGTAATTTTAAAGGCTTTTTCACCTCACCTGTAAATTCTTTGTAAACCATGTTTTACTTTTTCACTGTCTGTATTTCACCTGTTTTAATTTGTGCAAATAAATAAAATGAAATAGAATCTATAGAACAGCTTGAAGTGATACAGTCTAATGTGTGCTCAATCCACCTCTGTTCTCTCTCCATCTCTTGTGCCACTTTCTCTGTGTCTTATTTGGTGTCTCTCCATCATATCCTTATCTTCTGTTGCTATCTCTTTGTCTTGTCTGGTGTCTCTTTCCATCATCTACTCTCTGTATCTGGTGTGTCTCTTTAGTTTTTCAATCCAAAACGGTCAAGGGGATACTAGGGTAGCTTAACTTGTTTTGGGCTGGTGTCTGGGTCACCTAAATCATCCTCATCCCTAGAAGTTGCCCCTGGCTGCTGCTGTTCTAAGTGCTCCACTGGCCTGCTGTTCTCATCTGTCTTCCTCCTGGGCTCATCCCCAACGTAGAAAGGTAGAGGTACAACATGTCATTAGTTTGTTTAAAAGGGCGACTGCACTTCCTGATTTGGCATGTCTTAGGTTTGATTCATTAAGAAATGCTAGCGACCATGACTGAATTCAAACGTGAGTTGGTTTCGGGGTGTGGTTTGATGTGGGTGTCTCGTGTGTGTGTGTGTGTTCGCACATTTTACATTTAAATTTAAGTCATTTAGCAGACGCTCTTATCCAGAGCGACTTACAAATTGGTGCATTCACCTTATGATATCCAGTGGAACAGCCAATTTACAATAGTGCATCTAAATCTTTTAAGGGGGGGGGGGGGGGGGGGGGGGGGGGGGGGGGGGGGGGGGTTAGAAGGATTACTTTATCCTATCCTAGGTATTCCTTAAAGAGGTGGGGTTTCAGGTGTCTCCGGAAGGTGGTGATTGACTCCGCTGACCTGGCGTCGTGAGGGAGTTTGTTCCACCATTGGGGTGCCAGAGCAGCGAACAGTTTTGACTGGGCTGAGCGGGAAGAGCACATGGGAAGAGTTAGCCAAATTATTTAGCCAATTAGCTTCAGCCTGCTGGTGTGCAACCTGACTGACTCTCCGGGGCTATGTTAGGGACAGTCAATAACTTACACAATGTAAATGGGACAATATCTTTTCGTTGTCTCATTAAATGTTTTCAATATTTTATATGAATTTCTACAATTTATCGTTGGTTTGAGGTTTTTAAGTCATTGAAATTTGGAGCTATTGAAATTTTAACATATTGTCCCATGTACATTGTGTAATTTACCAACGGTCCCTTATTAGCCCCATAGGGATATTTAAAGTCAACCCAAATTTACCACAGGCATGACGATAGGGTCGCCTGCAGCTGCACTCTGAATTGATGATTACTTGTGTGCTGCCAGCTGTGGGCATATGGGCAGGATTGAAACAAATCCAACCTTCATTTACGTTGTGATGCAGTCACGACGTAAAGTCTCACAAAACTCTGTTTTGGACGAGACTGACTGTGACACAAATGATCCTATTTACACTGTATAGTCAATTTTAACAGTAGAATAAATGTTTCTGACTCATATTGATGCAACATGGGCTGTTTTCTAAATGAGAAGTTGGTTTTTAGGGGAAATTGCTCTTTAAAGTTATTGTATACTGACACAACCAGGGCAACTCAACTGTAAAGAACAATTCAAGTGTCTGCATAAGATAAACACAATTCCAAACATTACAGATAAGAAGCTACATAGCCCCAAGGCTACATGAAAATAGAGCCATGAGCCTAAAAACATACCTGTAGAATTGAATAAGTTATAAGACCTTTATGATTCATTTCATTTAGTCAGTTCTACCAGCTAATGTGAGAATTTTAGATTACATAACATTTGCAGACACAATTTAAGGGCCTATGTATTTTCTGTATTTTTCACAATCTAACCACAAAGCTGGCCAGCTTTTCCCTATTTCTATGCTTCCCGTTCTTAACTTCAAACAGCTGAAAATAAAATATTTTGGTTATTGAAAATATATTTCACTGCAGTTTAGATGGTACAATGATGATCTACACTGTACATTGCCTGTTTTGTCACATAAACTGAAATTAGGCGTACTATTCGAATTTTAGCAACCAGGAAATGGTGGAACAATTTCTGCATATTGCACCTTTTAAAAAAAGCCCCGGAAGCCCAGGCCTAAATCTCAGCAGAAATAATCAGGAGGAAACTGCCTTGCGACCGTTACATATGCAATTGTGATATATAGGCCTAAATGCCGAGACATTAAGAAGACACAGTGGCAGAGTAAATTCAACCACACCGCCGGACAGCAACCTCTGTTCAGGGAAGCATATTGCATGTACAGTAACAGACAGTTACATGACCTACAGCATGATCAAGCAAGTGCATTTTTCCGGAATTTCTGACCACTAAACAACTATTGATTTAGAACCAGAGAGTTACCGCAAGTCGCAAAGAAAACAGGAGCTGCCTCCACTATTCCAGCACCATTTCAACTTCAACATTTCAACATCAACAAATCACCAATCAACGTAAGCTAAATATGATGAGCCTCATGGTTCTGATTTCTGTGTTTGTGTGTGTGCGCGTTCTTGTAAGTAGAAAAATATGTTGACTCATCCTACTTGTTGAGAAACGACAATGTCATCCTCCTCTCTTTCATGTTGATGAAACGGTCTATCACTCTGTCATACAGTACACACTTTTATTTTTTGTTGTACTAGCCTACCTGGCTAAAATGCTTGCTCGCTAGCCAAACTTTCATTCATGGGCAGCGTTAGTTAGTTAACATTAGCCTTCTACTGTACATCTAGCTACATATTGAACTTCCATCCTCTCAGGCCAGGGGCACAACAAAGGTTGGATCAGAATCGCGTTATAAAATCATTGGCCGTGGCCTCCCGGGTGGCGCAGTGGTCTAGCTGTGCCACTAGAGATTCTGGGTTCGCGCCCAGGCTCTGTCGCAGCCGGCCGCGACCGGGAGGTCCGTGGGGCGACGCACAATTGGCCTAGCGTCGTCCGGGTTAGGGAGGGTTTGGCCGGTAGGGATATCCTTGTCTCATCGCACACCAGCGACTCCTGTGGCTGGCCGGGCGCAGTGTGCGCTAACCAAGGTCGCCAGGTGCACGGTGTTTCCTCCAACACATTGGTGCGGCTGGCTTCTGGGTTGGATGCGCGCTGTGTTAAGAAGCAGTGCGGCTTGGATGGGTTGTGTTTCGGAGGACGCATGGCTTTCGACCTTCGTCTCTCCCGAGCCCGTACGGGAGTTGTAGCGATGAGACAAGATAGTAATTACTATTGGATACCACGAAATTGGGGAGAAAAAAGGGGGTAAAATTTAAATAAAAAAAATAAAAAATCATTGACCAGTATGGAGTGCAAATCCCTATCTCCATCCATGGCTAATTTCGGAAAGGGCTAATTTTAGCTAGCTGGCTACAGTAGCTAGAGGATAACAACAGCTCGCTTAGTTTAGCTCAACGCTGATTGGCTAATGTTTTATACTTTTTTTTGTCAAGGGAGGCCAGATGCTCGCTGGCTTCCCTTGCATTCAATGCTATGGAAGGCAACAATGTCATACTTGTTTGGACCAGACAACATCAGATAGATGGCCTACACGTAGAGAGACACGTGTAGGGGCTTTCTCACGGGCTTTCTCCCGTGAGATACAGTACATTCAGCCTCTTGCGAATTGAACGAAAATTGTGAAACACAGAGAGATGAAATATACATGATCTTATGTTTTGAAAACTATTTATTGGTTCATTTTCTGGGGAGTAACCCTTCCCTTGGCATCCATGAATACACGCCACTGTAGGACACGTTTCCTTGACTAAATTACTTAATGTCTCCTTCCATACACTGCAATGGATAATTGTACTCAATGTATAGGACCGAAGAAAATGTGGCATTTTCTGGATGTGACATTTTCTGTGTGTCTCAGTGTCTATCGATCCATGACGACCATGTGAGACTCTTTCTGTGAGACTCTTTCTGTGAGACTCAGAGTGAAGAGCTTCCTGACTGGGTCTGCGTCCCAAATGGCAGCCTATTCCCTACAAAGTGCAGTGCACTATATTGAGAAAAGGGTGCCATTTGGGAAGCATCCTGAATGTTTCCTCTTCAGGTTGCTTCAGAGCTGAGCAGTGTGTGTTTTCCCAGGTTGACCCTCCAGCATAGGTAATGGGCTGCCAGTACAGTGTTCCCCTTGGCCCACTGTGTCAGTTGGCAGTTGGTTTGGCATCGTATAAAAACAGATTCCCCAGTATCTCGCTGTTGACAGTTGGATTTGTGATTTCCTCTCTTGGCAAGGATTTTTTTGATTGAAATCCAAGTGAAAGAAAGAGTGAGTATCTAATTATCGCAGAAATTGTTGTCAATTCGTCAGGGTATGAACTCTACAAGGTGTTGAAAGCGTTCCACAGGGATGCTGGCCCATGTTGACTCAAATTGGCTGGATGTCCTTTGGGTGTTGGACCATTCTTGATACACACAGAAAACTGAAAACCCAGCAGCACACAAACCGGTGTGCCTACTACCTACTACCATAACCCGTTCAAAGGCACTTAAATCTTTTGTCTTGCCATTCACTCTCTGAATGGCACACATACACAAGCCATGCCTCAATTGTCTCAAGGCTTAAAAATCCTTCTTTAACCTGTCACCTCCACTTCTGATTGAAATTAATTTAGCATGTGACATCTATAATGTATCATAACTTTCACCTGGATTCACCTGGTCAGTCTATGTCATGGAAAGAGCAGATGTACATAATGTTTTTTACACTCAGTATATGTGTTATGGTCTCAGAGTGTCATGGTTCTGTGTGGCCGCAGGGCTGACTGCATGTCTGACCCTTTCCATATCCCTATGTCCTCAGGGAAGTCTACACATCACTTCCAGGAGCACCAGATGGCAACACTGGTTGCATAAAGAAGATCGTTCTTTTCCCTAAATCTTATCATCTAGGAATTAAGCTATCCAGACCTGATTTAACCAAGCAATTTTAAATTAGAGAGAGGCTTCTTTTTAATGAAATAACAAAGTGCACATCATGTGTCTCTTTGGCTAGGGCAGGGATCCGGGTCTTAACTAGCTTTAGAATAGTAGAATACACAAGTAGAATAGTAGAATACACAAGTAGAATAGTAGAATACACAAGTAGAATAGTAGAATACACAAATAGAATGGTAGAATACACAAGTAGAATAGTAGAATACACAAGTAGAATACACATTTAGAATAGTAGAATATACAAGTAGAATAGTAGAATACACAAGTAGAATAGTAGAATATACAATTTTGGTTGTGCATCAGCAGTTTTTCTCTTATGTCAGTCACTGATAGTCAGTCAATTAGCCCATGTCAGCTGATATTTTTTAGATTACTAAGTTCGTTTAGTGGCCATCTATCCAAACTTGTTATCATGGTCGAATTACCGGCCCAGAGGCTACAATCGGTTTTGTTAGTCAGTCTCACTCGGATATCATACTGCAAACATTTCTCTCCACCCTATGGCATAATGTGTCAAATTGCAGGAAATTAGCTGTAAAACAGCTCTTTTTCCTCTCCACCCCATGGCAAAATTTGTAGAATTGCATAAAATTAGTTTGGCAACTGTGGCCCCTCATGATGAGTTAATATTTTTGTGGTCCCAACCCTTCCCTGGGCAAGGCTGTCCTTTTGGGGTAACAAGTGCATTCACCATTGCCTAAATTTAGTTTTTATTTCCTGAGGAGCTAATAGAATACAGTGACTGCATATCAGGGTTTCTGAAATATCTCTCCCCTAAGCCACTCTACCCAGTAACCTTATTGACCACCACTCCTCCATCCCTTACTCCTCCCCTCTATCCCTTATGCTTCCAGATGAGTGACTCTGCTCTGCTCTCCTTGTTCTGTTTCTGTGTTGGCACTGGGAGCCTGTATGGACACTCAGGAGGAGAGAGAGTGGGTTCGCACTACTCTGACACTCCCTCCAAACAGACTGTCTTCTATTATTTTTAACATAGTTACGTTATGGCTCAGCAACATCATTATCGTCATCATCATTGTCACTGTGTGGGAAGATTTTCCTGTTGACAATGTGGCTCCTTCCAAAACAGAATTTTGTTTGTTATTACTTAATGTCACCATGTTCTTTTTCTTTTTTAAAAGCATTGTGAAACCCGCATAGAACATCCTCATGAATAAACTGAAACTATCTGGCCCCTTAAAGGAACAAAGGCTTCTTTAAAATGCACTTTCCCTATGAACTCAGCTGCAGGGACGTGTCCTTGGAAATCCCATTCTCACCCTGGATCCTGTGGATTCACGCGGACATTGGGGACAGTAGCCTGAGGCCAGCTGTTAATTGACTCCTGTCTGTCTGTCTGTCTCTAGGGATCTGGGACTGTCAGAGGGAACTTTAGGGAACATATCCTGCTGGTGCCACTGCATACATAGGTAGGGATTTTTTATTGATAAGGTCCCATAGGACTTGTGTGTGAATTATGTAGCCCTCACCTAAATATTAACTGAATGTCATTAGTGGTATGGTTTATGAATATAGCGGTACATTAAAGGGATACTTCAGGATTTTTACCCTTTATCTACTTCCCCAGAGTCAGATGAACTCGTGGATACAATGTTTTTGTCTCTGTGTCCAGTATGAAGGAAGTTAGAGAGTTTTGTGAACCAATGCTAACTAGCATTAGCACAATTAACTGAAAGTCTATGGGTATCTACTAGCATACTAGCATGCTACCCATAGACTTCCAGTCATAGCGCTAACTCTAGTTAGCATTTGCGCCAGCACTAGTTAGCAACTTTCTTCAAACTGCATTCAGAGACAAAAGAATTGTATCCACGAGTTCATCTGATTCTGGGGAAGTAGATAAAGGGCCTCATTGCCAAAATCCCAGAGTATCCCTTTAACTTTACAAGGCCATGGCGAACATGATGGGTTTTAGAGTGTTATTGGTCACCTGATGTATTTACATGTACAGTCGTGGCCAAAAGTTTTGAGAATGACACAAATATTAATTTTGACAAAGTCTGCTGCCTCAGTTTGTATGATGGCAATTTGCACATACTCCAGAATATTATGAAGAGTGATCAGATGAATTGCAATTAATTGCAAAGTCCCTCTTTGCCATGCAAATGAACTGAATCCCCCAAAAAACATTTCCACTGCATTTCAGCCCTGCCACAAAAGGACCAGCTGACATCATGTCAGTGATTCTCTCGTTAACACAGGTGTGAGTGTTGACGAGGACAAGGCTGGAGATCACTCTGTCATGCTGATTGAGTTCGAATAACAGACTGGAAGCTTCAAAAGGAGGGTGGTGCTTGGAATCATTGTTCTTCCTCTGTCAAACATGGTTACCTGCAAGGAAACACGTGCTGTCATCATTGCTTTGCACAAAAAGGGCTTCACAGGCAAGGATATTGCTGCCAGTAAGATTGCACCTAAATAAACCATTTATTGGATCATCAAGTACTTCAAGGAGAGCAGTTCAATTGTTGTGAAGAAGGCTTCAGGGCGCCCAAGAAAGTCCAGCAAGCGCCAGGACCATCTCCTAAAGTTGATTCAGCTGCGGGATCGTGGCACCACCAGTAGAGAGCTTGCTCAGGAATGGTAGCAGGCAGGTGTGAGTGCATCTGCACGCACAGTGAGGCAAAGACATTTGGAGGATGGCCTGGTGTCAAGAAGGGCAGCAAAGAAGCCACTTCTCTCCAGGAAAAACATCAGGGACAGACTGATATTCTGCAAAAGGTACAGGGATTGTACTGCTGAGGACTGGGGTAAAGTCATTTTCTCTGATGAATCCCCTTTCCGATTGTTTGGGGCATCCGGAAAAAAGCTTGTCCGGAGAAGACAAGGTGAGCGCTACCATCAGTCCTGTGTCATGCTAACAGTAAAGCATCCTGAGACCATTCATGTGTGGGGTTGCTTCTCAGCCAAGGGAGTGGGCTCACTCACAATTTTGCCTAAGAACACAGCCATGAATAAAGAATGGTACCAACACATCCTCCGAGAGCAACTTCTCCCAACCATCCAGAAACCATCCAGTTTGGTGACGAACAATGCCTTTTCCAGCATGATGGAGCACCTTGCCATAAGGCAAAAGTGATAGCTAAGTGGCTCGGGGAACAAAACATCGATATTTTGGACCATGGCCAGGAAACTCCCCAGACCTTAATCCCATTGAGAACTTGTGGTCAATCCTCAAGAGGCGGGTGGACAAACAAAACCCCACAAATTCTGACAAACTCCAAGCATTGATTATGCAAGAATGGGCTCCCATCAGTCAGGATGTGGCCCAGAAGTTAATTGACAGCATGCCAGGGCGGATTGCAGAGGTCTTGAAAAAGAAGGGTCCACACTGCAAATATTGACTCTTTGCATCAACTTCATGTAATTGTCAATAAAAGCCTTTGACACTTATGAAATGCTTGTAATTATACTTCAGTATTCCATAGTAACATCTGACAACAATATCTAAAGACACTGAAGCAGCAAACTTTGTGGAAGTTAATATTTGTGTCATCCTCAAACTTTTGGCCACGACTGTACAGTAAATGAGTCCAAATCCACAACATCTTGATTCATCTACTTCACATTGTACATTTTTTGGAGCTCTGTGGTTAAAAAGGCCAACCTGATTCTTGGCTCATGTTTCACTAATGGATGACACCAGTGTACCTCCTACCTTGTTTCGTTGTACTAATGGGCCCTTCCCTGACCTCATTTACCTTTTGTTGGCATAAAGCCAAAGATTTAGAATATCAGAACAGGAAAATGTTAGCTTTGTACTAATACTATATAGTTATTTACCAAGTAGAATGATATAACTGCACTCTACAAAATTGATATCCAAAAGATAAAACCCACCATTCCCCATTATCTCCAAATTAAGCAGTACAGTAGTTAGCATTCAGCAGACCTACATTCAGTGTGTGTAACAGGGAGACAGTCAGCCCTTCAGTGCTGCTCATTATCCTCCCTCCAGTGCATCAGGACTAGCTGACGAGAGAGAGAGAAAAGCCTCTGAACTTCTCCCAGTCAATTTCCACTAAAGCTCCGCCAGATCTCATATCATGAATTATTTATGCGGTAGCTAGTAGTTTGTGTGAGGCTGCTGGGCTGGCTGGCTGCTCAGGAGATGATGATTTCTGCTTCTTTCATAATGCTGCTCGTGTTCTGACTGCACTATGTGTGGAGCACACTGTGTCCTGTGGAAGTCGGGGTGCATCATAATATTTTTCTCTTCTCCCCCCTCATACTCTCTCGTTCTAAAATGTTCATTCTCTCTCACTTCCTCACGCTCTCTCCTTCATTCTCTCTCTCCATGAACACCATCTAAATTATAGTACTGTCAGTGTTGTCTCGATTACATGCTTGTAATTAGTAGGATCAGTGTTGTTCAAGGATGCTCAGAAGCTAAACAGTAGAACACACTGAATTAACATTACATTTGTATTCTTTTTTTATCTTTCTATTCCTGTTCGTAATTTACATGTGTGTACTGATAACTATGTTATTGGAAGGAAACTGGTATCAATGCAGTGGTAATTATAGACCGGTTCAGTGTTCTATGTAGATGTTGCAGGCCAGGCAGATAGCTACTGTAGCACAAACACTGTTTAAAGGTGGATGTTGGTACTAATGCTTTTTTTGAAGGCATGAGGGATGGATGCATCAGCTTCCTCTGCAATTAATTATTTATCTGGAGACCGCATCTGTGTGCTGCTGTTTCAACAACCGCTAAAGATGTGGTCTGTGCCCCAAATGGCACCCTATTCCTTATATAGTGCACCTATAGTGCTCTGGTCAAACGTAGTGCACAGTGTAGGGAATAGTGTTTGGGATGCAGATGTGATGTCAACTGGACTAGAGCTAGCAGCTTATTAGAGTGCGAGATAGTACTTTCTCTTTAATGGCTTTGGAATGAGTCACCCACCACTACCACCCTCCTCTCTGCCTCTGTAATTCTGCTATATTTACCTAATGTTTGCGTCACTGGCTTAGCTCTGTGGGTGGTTATTTATTCAGGTGTGTTCATGGGGATACATGCTAATCTTTGAGTCAGGTGTTTTATTTTTGTTTGCCTGGTTTCATTACATGATTCCTGCTAAGCCTATACATATGAAATTATGTATTTACATATCTGACTTGGTCTTTCAATGTTAAACTGGCGCCCTCCATTTTCCCCCATGGAATAGCCTATATATTCATCAAAATACCATGTCCCCTGAAAAGTAATTTATGCACACAGACCTTATGAAAAACATAACCCATCATGTATTCTAGCTGTTTCCTAAGTGTGTAAATCAAGGGTGGCAAACATACGGGCTGCGGGACGGATTCAGCCCGCTGGTGGTTTGAGTAAAAAATGAAATACAAAAAAATTAAACAAATTCGGGGAAGGGAAACAAACTCAACGGTGTAGAAATGATAATGGACCTACATTCATACAGTTTCTTGACTGGGTCCAGCTCACTGATAATCAACCAAATAAAGCTAGACAGTCAGGGAGCATCTAAAATTCCAAAAACGATGAACATAGAAGTATATTTTGCACGTTTTGACGGCGAGGAAGTCAAAACTATTTTCAGTATGGCCCTCCACACCTCATTGAAGACCGAATGCGACCTCGGGCACAAAAAGAGTTTGACACCTCTGGTGTAAATGGATGTGTCTCGGCATCATCAGTATCCCCCCCCCCCCCCCCCCCCCCCCCCCCTTATGTTTACCCTGTCACTTGGCTGAGGTGACTTCAAAAGGACCTGTCTTGATGGAAGACTGCTTGTCTGAAATAGCACAGCATGAAATGTGTTTCTGTCACCTGATCTGTGTGTTTAGCATAAGACTTGTGTGTAGATTGAGAGCGGTGTGTAGATTGAGAGCGGTGTGTAGATTGAGAGCGGTGTGTAGATTGAGAGCGGTGTGTAGATTGAGAGCGGTGTGTAGATTGAGAGCGGTGTGTAGATTGAGAGCGGTGAAGCTGAAGTGTTTTTATCCTCGCCCTCAGCATAGCACAGCAGCAGAGTACGAGTCTGAAGTCACCACTCTGAGCCATATCTCCTCTCCTGTATGCTGGTAGTCTAGAGGAAGAGGGACCTCTTGCTCCTCTCTGCTAAAGATATTATGCATAGCATCCACATGTGGTAGAGAGAGAAAGACAGAGGGAGAGAGAGAGTGTGGTAAAGAGTGTTGACTGCAGTGTCCATGTGGCCCTATAGCAAGCTGCTTCTGGAGTCTTTCAGATAAGAAAGTCAGACTATCTCTGCGATGGTGACACTGCACACTGAACAGCCAGAGTGGTAGTGTCACTATAAAGGGGTCCATAATTATGGGTCAATGGTTGTCTGATTTTAGTTGACTGTGAAGTGAATACTGTACAGCTGAGAGCAGTACTGTATACTAGTGACTAGTACGCCATAGAACCTCACAGCCACTGCTGTCTATGGTGCTGAAATATTGAAGACTTTTATGGATTTTGTACTATTGAAGACTATTCATTAGCTAACAGTAGCTAGCACATTTAGGCATCCATAAGTATGTCTACATCTTTACATCTTAGCAACCACTAATTACCTCTACTGGATTATTCATATATGTGGAGTGTGTGTGAATATTCATGGACATGCTTGAAAAGATTATGCATAACGATCAAATAACAGAGGAGTTTATTTTACTAATCTATACTAGCTGACTGACTGCATGCTGTGGGATCTAGCTATCGCTATAATATCATATCGTGAGGTCCCTGGCAATTCCCAGCCCTACACCCCTGTAGTGATTTCTGCTTGTTTCCTCTCTGTTGGCATTCTGTCCCACTGAGTTTAACATGGTGAGTCCATCAATAGTTATGAAGTAATACAATTATACTATTTTGGCTGACGTAGCTCACCACCAACCCACTGTGAATTTGTATGTGTGACGTGGTGAGGTTGGACCCAGGTGCAGAGAAGAGACCAAACGAGGATTCAGTGGTTAAGGATAAACATAATACTTTACTGAGAAACGGTAGCCGCAGGATCACAGTACACTTGAAAACCAACACACACTAAGTCTCAAACACTCACTCAGGAAATGCCTGCACGCTGTAAACAATTCAAGCTTCTGCAAAGGACAAGAGTAAGCACACCTCTTTTAACAGGGAAATCATAACGAGTAAATATGACACACTTGAGTGTCATTAATGTCTCTAGGACAGTCTTTGCCGCCCTCTGGTGACAGGTGGAACCATGACAGTATGCTCTGTGCTGTATTACTTTAGGTTACTGTGGGTTACTTAAGTTAAAACTTCTTCGGGATAGGGGGCAGTATTTTCACGTCTGGATGAAAAGCGTGCCCAAAGTAAACTGCCTGTTACTCAGTCCCAGAAGCTAGGATATACATATGCATGGTAGTATTGGATAGAAAACACTCTAAAGTTTCTAAAACTGTTAAAATAATGTCTGTGAGTATAACAGAACTGATATTGCAGGCGAAACCCAGAGGACAAACCATCCAGGGAAAATTGTTTTTGAGGTCATTGTGTTTTCCAATGCTTTTCTATGGATAAACCTGATTTCTTAGGGCCCAGATTGCAGTTCTTATGGCTTCCACTAGATGTCAACAGTCTTTAGAAATTGTTCGATGTTTTTCTTTTGAGAAATGAAGAAGTAGACCTATTCTTCCCATGTGTCACTCAGATGGACTCAAGTCTTTTGGTGCGCGTGAACAGGATGGCTTCTGGTTATTTTTCTCCGGTATTGGAAACCGTTTATTCCATCTTAAATTTGATCGATTATTTACATTTTAGGGTACCTGAGGTTGGATTAGAAACATTGTTTGGACCAAGTTTACAGGTAACTTATTAGATACTTTGTAGTCATGTTGGGCGAGTTGGAACCGGTGTATTTCTGAATCAAACGCACCAAATAAATTGACATTTTGGGGATATAAAGAAGGAATTTATCGAACAAAACGACCATTCATTGTGTCACTGAGACATTTGGGATTGGAAAAAGATGAAGATCTTCAAAGGTAAGGCATTTATTATATCGCTATTTCTGACTTTCGTGTCGCATTAGCCTGGTTGAAAAATGGTTTTCATGTTTTTGTATGCGGGGCGCTATCCTCAGATAATCGCATGGTGTGCTTTCGCCGTAAAGCCTTTTTGAAATCTGACACAGCGGCTGGATTAACAAGAAGTTGAGCTTTATTTTTATGTATTACACTTGTATTTATATGAATGTTAAATATTTATGTTTCTGTAGTTTGAATTTGGCGCTCTGCAATTTAACCGGATGTTGTCTCTCTCTCTCGGGGGACTAATATAAAGGGGATGGGAGTGAATAACATATGTTAACCTCCTGAATAGATATATAATTGAGTTCATAAAGTATTCCATTAGGTCTGTGGCTTAGGACATATTACAACGGAACTTTAAGGGATAGTTTAGACATGATGTGCCAAAAATGTGAGTTCTGCGAATACAGCTCAGCATTCAACACCATAGTGCCCTCAAAGCTCATCGATGAGCTGGGACTAAACACCGCCCTTTGCAACTGGATCCTGGATCCTGGACTTCCTGACAGGCCGCCCCCAGGTGGTAAAGGTAGGTAACAACACATCTGCCACGCTGATCCTCAACACAGGGGACCCTCAAGGGTGCATGCTCAGTCCCCTCCTGTACTCCCTGTTCACTCATGACTGCACGGCCAGGCACGACTCCAACACCATCATTAAGTTTGCAGATGACACAACAGATCACCGACAACGACTATAGGGAGGAGGTCAGAGTCCTGGCCGTGTGGTGCCAGGACAACAACCTCTCCCTCAACGTGATCAAGACAAAGGAGATAATTGTGGACTACAGGAAAAAGAGGACCGAGCACGCCCCCATTCTCATTGACGGGGCTGCAGTGGAGCAGGTTGAGAGTTTCAAGTTCCCTGGTGTCCACATCACCAACAAACTAACATGGTCCAAGCACACCAAGACAGTCATGAAGTATAGAATAACTATCTTCAAAGTAATGACTCGGGACGTCGGGTTTGATATGAAAGCTTCTTTTAGTAATAATTCTTGATCACGTTACATTTAACAACTTTAGATTCTACAGAGCAATGCAAGTAAGATGCTAGCGCAAAGGAGCCAAAAATAATCACCTGTTAATTGCACTTAACTAGCGCGTTCACTCTCTACTTCCTGTCGCAAGGCATTCTGGAACTTGCAGTCAAAAGCGTAATTCAATACTAACCAATACAATTACATATGTAAATAACTGTAAAGAAATATCTTTAGATACAGCTCAATGAATTAACTTAAACATTAACTCTGTAACACATTAAAGTTACAACATCCCCCCCCCCCCCCCCCCCCCCCGATGAACAACTGTGTTCATCTAGATCTCTAGGCAGTATATCAACTGAATAGGTCTCCTCAACAAAGTCCCTGAAGCAGTACGAACTGAACATGACCTAACTAGGCCATCTCGGCCTGGAAACAGTTCCTCAATCTTTCCTAGTTTCCAGGTTTGTCTGGGTGTGTTATCTTCTATGAGTACAACGTCACCCGCTTTCAGTGGGGTGGGCTGTGGTGTGTCACAGCGGTGTGCTGACTTTAGATCCAGCAAGTAGTCTCTTCGCCAACTGTTCCAGAAGCTGGTCACAAGTCTCTGCCTGTACTTCCATCTGCGTGTCATTTCCTCCTTGTTTAGCGTTGGGTGCTGAGTGTCAGCTGGAAATGGCTTTGGAGGCAAAGAGGTTAGTCGTTTACCCACCAGGAAGTGTGCTGGGGTCAGGGGTTGTGGTTCATCCACGTCATTGTGCACGAAGGTCAGAGGCCTAGAATTTAGAATAGCTTCAACCTCTGTCAGGACTGTGCACATCTCTTCAAAGTTGAGTGAAGCTCTCCCAAGAACCTTTCGCAGACATGTTTTCACTGACCTGACAAGTCTTTCCCAGAATCCGCCCCACCAGGCTGCTCGCTCGGCGATGAACCTCCAGGTGATGCCCCTTTCTGAGAAGAAAGCCAAGAGTTGGGGCTCTTCGATTGCCTTCCACAGCTCTTTCAAGTCCTGATCAGCTCTCTCGAACGTTTTTGCACTGTCTGAGTAGCTGTACTTGTTGGGCAGAACCCATGGGTGCTGCTCTCTGAATGTGAAGCTGGACTGTTGCAGTCTTCCCCCTACACTGAGTAGTTCGTGTTTGTCCAGGAACGGTTTCAGTTCTCTGATTTTACAGTCATTGTTTAGGCTTTTTCCTGCCTTCAGTAGTTTGATCTCCTGTCCAAAACTCTGTTGTTGTGTTACCTTAATCCAGTACTTTTCTGCATCGAACAGTTCGTCAGCAGTCAGTTCACCTTGCATCTTTATGGTTGTACGAGCATTGGCTATGAATCTCTTTATCCAGGCGGTGACTCTGAACACTCTTTTCAGTTTGCTGTACCTTTCTAGCTCCAACACAGGTTCAGTGATTGCTGTGCTGTTTGCTGCGAGTTGTACAGTAACCTGGCAGCTGGACTTGAGTTCTATATTCACCTCTTCCGGAACCTTGTTATCATCAGTCTCTTCGGACTGATTGGGTGATATCAGAATTCTGGGTCCATTCCACCATAGCTCGCTCTGAGTCAAGTTTCGAACAGTTTGTCCTCTTGTAGGGAGGTCAGCTGGATTAGTTTTCCCTTCAATATGTGACCATGACTCTGGATTGGTCAAGGACTGGATCTCCGTCACTCTGTTCGCAACAAACTGTTTCCATTTCTGAGCTGAGCTGCAAATCCAATGCAGCACGATCATCGAGTCTGTCCACATTTGGATCTGTTTTTCTTCCAATTTCAGTGTGGTCATCAAGTTGTTTGCGAGTCTCGCTCCAATCACAGCTCCCATGAGCTCCAGGCGTGGCAGCGTCATTTTCTTGAGTGGGGCTACCCTGGACTTGGATGCGACTAGACTTGTTGTTTCCCTGCCTTGTGATTCACCTTGCAAGTAAGCTACTGCACTGTAAGCCCTTTCACTTGCATCACAGAACACGTGTAGTTTCAGAGTGTGGCTATTCTGTGGCCGCATGTCTGTTCTGTACCACCTTGGTATGGTGAGCTGGTGTAACTGGGGTAGTTCTGAACACCACTGTTGCCATTCTCGTGTCAGATCAGGTGGTAATTCTTCGTCCCAGCTGAGTCCCCTCTCCAACATTTCCTGGAACATGCACTTGATCCTGATGGTGAAGGGAGTTAAGAAACCAAGGGGGTCGAAGATACGTGCAGACGACTGTAGAACACTTCTCTTTGTGTTTTCCTTTTGCTTTAGAATGCTCAGTAGAGGCCTGAGGTCAAACAAAGTCATCTGTTTCCGGTCTCCATACTAAACCTAAAACCTTCAGCACTAATCCTTGTGTTTCTAGCGTCAACGGGTGGTCAGTTGTCGTACTCTCCTCCCATTTTCTTTTCAATTCAGGAGAATTGGTCATCCACTTGCAGAGGTCCATGCCTGCAATCGACAGCATTCGCTTTGCAGTTGTCACAAGGTAAGCCTCTTCAACATTGCGTGAACTTGCAATGAAATCATCTACATAGAGTGACTCTCAGTATCTCTACAACTTCTGGTTGTTCTGTTTCATATTGTTTCAGGTGCTTCCTGATTGTAGCTGCCAGCAAAAATGGACTTGGGGAAGCTCCAAATACCACTCTTTTCATCCTCAGCACATGCAGCTCCTCTTCATTTTCTCTCCTTGGTGGGCCTGTGAGCCATAGAAATCTCACGGCGTCTCTGTCTCTCTCTGCTAGGGATATCTGCAGGAAAGCTTTCTTGATGTCTGCCATGAATGCGATCTCATGTAGTCTGAACTTTATCAGAACGCTGAGCAGATCCGGATTCAGGTTCGGTCCTGTGAGTAGACAGTCATTGAGGGATGGACAGCCATCTTCATGGGACGAGGCATCAAACACCACTCTCAGTTTTGTTGTCACCTTATCTTCTCGGAGTACTGCATGGTGAGGTAAGTAGTATTTTACGTTGTCTGCACTTGATGCGTTGTCCTTGGGCACGTCCTCTGCCATATCTTGTTGTAAATAGTCCTCTACTACTTCATTGTATCTGCTGTACAACGTCACATCCTTCTTCAGTCTTTTCTTCAGACCTTCAAACCGTTTCTTGGCGATTCTATAGTTGTCTTTGAGTTCTGGCATTTCTCGTTTCCATGGCAACTCCACGTGGTATCGCCCATCTTTGAAGGTGGTTGTTTCCTCGAACCTCTGTAGAGCCTCAGTTTCCTCTGGGTTCTGTGTTTTCTCGCTTATAATACCCAGAGACTCAAGCTCCCAGAATGCATGCATTTGTTTGGAGACTAGTGTGTCTTCATCAACTGGGATGAACATGCAAGTTGCCTCGGCGACACTTGACATGAACACGGGTCCCTGCACCGACCATCCAAAGGTGCTCTCTAAAGCAACCAGCGTCTCCGTCAGTCGCTCCACTCTGCCTGATACTATCTGCCAGTAGTAGTCTGCTCCTATCAGGACAGAGAGTTCAGGATCATTGTCATCTCTTGGAAAGTCTGCGAGCTGCAGTCCCTTTCTATTGAGCTCATGTCGAATCTGTTCACCAGGAACCTTCATCACAGCTGTGCACACTTGTGGGGTTTCAATTGCCTCTATCTCTATTCTCTGCTGTTTGTCCCAGACATTCTCCAAGATGACTTTCACTGTGTTGCGTTGGGACGTTGCTGGGGCAGAGGAGCCAAACGTGTGAAGAGTGAGTGCCTCTTGTCTGATTACTGGTAGCTTCAAGCCCTTCACAAGGTTTTCATGTATAAAGCTTCTCTGACTGCCTCCATCTAGTAAGCAACGAGCTATCTTCCTGCCCGATGGGCCTTCTACCCATGCCTTTGCCGTTTGTAGCAACACAGTGTTCTGTCCATCTGGTTTCATCTTCACTGAATGGGGAATAACTGAGGAAACAACAGCATCTGCAGAAACAGTAGGGGGTTGCACCTCACTCCTCTTACCAGTACACACAGCGACGTGATGTCTGCTTCCACATGTTGCACATGACACATCTTTGACTTTACAGAATTTTGCTATGTGTTTCTGTCCTAAACATACAAAGCATCTTCCCATTTTCTTTAGTTTCTCTTTGCGTGCAGCAATATTGTGGTCAGGGCAGTTTTCTGATTTGTGGTCTGCACTGTCACAGAATAGACAGTTTTGTTCCTTCTGGCTGGCTGTATGCAGTGCTGCAGCAGAGGGCATGTTGGGTCTTTTTGTTTTCATTTCATTGGAGGAGCATGACTTGTTCCATGGTTTGCTCTCTTTCTGTTGGTTGCATGATCTTGTCATTTGTAGCGCTCTCTCCCTGCTCTGAACCTCCTTCTGTAGGAAACTGATCATCTCAGACACTTTCCATTCATCATCTACTCCCCTCTGACGACTATAGTCAAGAGCTATGTCCTCTGGAATCATCTGCAGTAAGATTGGGCATAGTAGGCTTCCATAGGTTTCTGACACTACACCCAGTGATTCCAGGCTCCTAATCTGAATTTCACATTCATCATATAGCTGCCTCAATGCATTTAGATCAGAGGATTTCTTCACAGGGGTGAGATTCAGCAGCTTTGACATATGAGCACTAATCACAAGATCTTTCCTTCCAAATCTGCTCTTGAGTAGAGCGATTGCATCATCATAGTTACTGTCTGTTAACATCAGTCCTGCTACTGCCTTTGCAGCTGGTCCAGTGAGATATGTTTTCAGATAGGTAAACTTCTCTTTATTACACAGTGAATCATTGTTGTGAATAGCAGTCTCATACTGGCTCCAAAACTCCTGCCACATACTGACATCTCCATAGAATGTCTCAATAATCAACTTTGGTAGCCTTACTGATTGTCTCTGTGATCTGTTTGAGTTAGCGTCACTCACCCGTGCTGCTAGTGGATTGAGATCCTGGTTTTTCTTTCACTCGTTGTGCACGGCTTTTCAGCATGATAACGCGCTCTTTGTAATCCTCCGTGCATGCAATCTCTGCCTCCAATCCGTCCAATGGGGTTAACTGTTCAATTCCACGATCAAGTTCAAACAAACTGTTCTCCTTAGCTAACAGCAATTCAAACAATGTACTCAAGTGATCGGTATCCGGATTCGACTGGGATATTTCCACGTCAATCTGATTCAAAATCCGTGTTGTGGCACCTCGAATGGTACCCCGCTTTCGTCTCATTCTTTCGGTTTCATGCCGACGTTCCTCCTCAGCCATTTCAGCTGCTTCTTCGTCGCAGCTCATTTCCCGGGTTTCGGCACCAAAATATAGAATAACTATCTTCAAAGTAATGACTCGGGACGTCGGGTTTGATATGAAAGCTTCTTTTAGTAATAATTCTTGATCACGTTACATTTAACAACTTTAGATTCTACAGAGCAATGCAAGTAAAATGCTAGCGCAAAGGAGCCAAAAATAATCACCTGTTAATTGCACTTAACTAGCGCGTTCACTCTCTACTTCCTGTCGCAAGGCATTCTGGAACTTGCAGTCAAAAGCGTAATTCAATACTAACCAATACAATTACATATGTAAATAACTGTAAAGAAATATCTTTAGATACAGCTCAATGAATTAACTTAAACATTAACTCTGTAACACATTAAAGTTACAACATGAAGAGGGCACGACAAAACCTATTCCCCCTCAGGTGACTGAAAATGGCATGGTCCTCAGATCCTCAAAAGGTTCTACAGCTGCACCATCGAGAGCATCCTGACTGGTTGCATCACTGCCTGGTATGACAACTGCTCGGCCTCCGACCGCAAGGCACTACAGAGGGTAGTGCGTATGGCCCAGTACATCACTGGGGCCACGCTTCCTGCCATCCAGAACCTCTCTACCAGGCTGTGTCAGATGAAGGCCCTAAAAATTGTCAAAGACTCCAGCCACCCAGTCATAGACTGTTCTCTCTGCTACCGCACAGCAAGCGGTACCAGAGTGCCAAGTCTAGGTCCAAAAGGCTTCTAAACAGCTTCTATCCCCTAAGCCATAAGACTCATAAACACCTAATCAAATGGCTACCAGACTATTTGCATTGCCCTTCCCCCCTTTTTCACCGCTGCTACTCTCTGTTGATATCATCTATGCATAGTCACTTTAATAACTCTACCTACATGTACATATTACCACAACTAACCGGTGCCCCCGCTCATTGACTCTGTACCGGTACCCCCCTGTATATATAGTCTCTCTGTTGTTATTTTACTGCTGCTCTTTAATTACTTGTTACTTTAATTTCTTATTCTTATCTGTATTAGTTTTTTTAAACTGCATTGTTGGTTAGGGGCTCGTAAGTAAACATTTCACTGTAAGGTCTACACCTGTTGAATTCAGTGCAACATTCCAACATTCACTCAATGAACTCTGGGTTTTTACAAAGTGCAGGGCAAGCCATTCCATCAGATTGTGTTATCGGACAGCTTGATATACCTACTTACATTTTGGAAGCTAATAGATTGTATTTAGTTAAGAGATGAGACATAAAAAAGGCACTTCTCTTTTCCCGCTAGCACTGGCTTTGCTGATAAAAACTTTGTTGAGGGAAAATGTACTTAATACGATTGTGATGTGTTGTTGTCTCACCTAGCTATCTTAAGAGGAATGTACTAATTGTAAGTCACTCTAGAGTGTCTGCTAAATGGCAAAAATGTAAAAATGTATAATAATTGTAATAAGAAGATACTATTAACAGGTACATATTATTGGTCACAGAATACATAGCAGAAGAAGAACCGCAGATTAAATAATGCTGTGATTGAAAATTGTACACCGGCAATCATGAGTCATGACCGCAGTAAAATTTCACGTGACCATTGAGTCACGGTAATCTCCTTTTATGCACTCTGGAGATGCTTTGGTAGTACCCAACTTGTTCACTTCAGGGGCTCTTTTGAGGGGTCTGAGTTCCTTTGGAGTGTTCACACTGCACAAAAAGTTAAGCGAACTGCACTGAGTTCACAAACATTGTCTGAAAGGGACCAAGTGTGAAAACACCCTTAGTTTTTATATGGTTTTCACTTGAAGGCTGACACTGTCACCCCTTCGGCAGCTCCTTGAGGGCTGATGAAGTGCATCAATCCCTCCATTGTCCAGCAGAGGACACTCTTACTCTGACCTGCCCTGTCCCCCGTGGACATCCTCACTGGCCAATTAGATAAAGTACATACTGATTTAGTCACACTTGATAAAACATGAAATGTTAGGTTAATGATTATTAATCTGATTATGATCTTTCCACGGATTTTGCCTATTAATTTCTCCAAACAAGTCCTTTTGAATGGATTATTCCAACACAAGGCACTTCAGCTCTTCCATTCTACTCCATCCTTTCTACTCCCTCCTATCTATCATAGTTAAAAGAATAAAACTTGCCATTTTTCCTTTGTCATGAATATTCAAGTAGACTTGTTCTGTCCTGTCCGTTCTCACTGGGCTGGGTCTCTATTGATCGCGTGGCAGAGAGAGTGGTTGTGGCCACAGAAAGCGATCCATCACAGTGCTGCCCGGGCCAGAGTGGAGAGATATCATAGCACTGAGGAGCCATTAGAACTGAAATAGACCTTTCTCTCTCTGCGATCGATCCAGGCTCATGGAGCAATGTGTCCCGATCGCCCTCACCTCATCACAGACCTGCCTTGCAAGTCATTGTCTGAAGTAACCAAGACAGACAAGCAGAATTCATTGATCAGTAGATGGCTACTTTGAAGAAGTTTCTCTTCCCCATAGGAAAGCGTTTAGTAAGTGAATTCGATGAGTCAGTCCAAGAGAGGTTATTATTATTTCTGAATGCAGAAATAATACAGTATATGATGCCTAATTACTTTCATGTCACGTCTTATTAATAATCATAGATCTATACAGGATGTTAACATACAGTTGAAGTCAGAAGTTTACATACACCTTAGCCAAATACATTTAATCTCAGTTTTTCACAATTCCTGACATTTAATCCTAGTAAAAATTCCCTGTCTTAGGTCAGTTAGGATCACCACTTTTTATTTTATGAATGTGAAATGTCAGAATAATAGTAGAGAGAATGATTCATTTCAGCTCTTATTTCTTTCATCACATTCCCAGTGGGTCAGAAGTTTACATACACTCAATTAGTATTTGGTAGCATTGCCTTTAAATTGTTTAACTTGGGTCCAACGTTTCGGGTAGCCTTCCACAAGCTTCCCACAATAAGTTGGGTGAATTTTGGCCCATTCCTCCTGACAGAGCTGGTGTAACTGAATCAGGTTTGTAGGCCTCCTTGCTCACACACGCTTTTTCAGTTCTGCCCACAAATGTTCTACAGGATTGAGGTCAGGGCTTTGTGATGGCCACTCCAATACCTTGACTTTGTTGTCCTTAAGTAATTTTGCCACAACTTTGGAAGTTTGCTTGGGGTCATTGTCCATTTGGAATACCCATTTGCGACCAAGCTTTAACTTCCTGACTGATGTCTTGAGATGTTACTTCAATATTTCCTCATAATTTTCCTCCCTCATGATGCCATCTATTTTTTGAAGTGCACCAGTCCCTCCTGCAGCAAAGCACCCCTACAACATGATGCTGCCACCCCGTGCTTCACAGTTGGGATGGTGTTCTTCGGCTTGCAAGCCTCCCCCTTTTTGCTCCAAACATAACGATGGTCATTATGGCCAAACAGTTCTGTTTTTGTGTCATCAGACCAGAGGACATTTCTCCAAAAAGTACGATCTTTGTCCCCATGTGCAGTTGCAAACCGTAGTCTGGCTTTTTTATGGCAGTTTTGGTGCAGTGGCTTCTTCCTTGCTGAGCGGCCTTTCAGGTTATGTCGATAGAGGACTCATTTTACTGTGGATATAGATACTTTTGTACCCGTTTCCTCCAGCATCTTCACAAGGTCCTTTGCTGTTGTTCCCGGGATTGATTTGCACATTTCGACCCAAAGTACGTTCATCTCTAGGCGACGGAATGCATCTCCTTCCTGAGCGGTATGACGGCTGCGTGGTCCCATGGTGTTTATACTTGCATACTATTGTGTGTACAGATGAACGTGGTACCTTCAGGTGTTTGGAAATTGCTCCCAAGGATGAACCAGACTTGTGGAGGTCTACAATTTTTTTTCTAAGGTCTTGGCTGATTTCTTTTTGATTTTCCCATGATGTCAAGCATAGAGGCACTGAGTTGGAAGGTAGGCCTTGAAATACATCCACAGGTACACCACCAATTGACTCAAATGATGTCAATTAGCCTAACAGAAGCTTCAAAAGCCATGACATAATTTTCTGGAATTTTCCAAGCTATTTAACGGCACAGTCAACTTAGTGTATGTCAACGTCTGACCCACTGAATTGTGATACAGTGAAATAATCTGTCTGTAAACAATTGTTGGAAAAGTTATTGTGTCATGCTCAAAGTAGATGTCCTAACCGACTTGGCAAAACTATAGTTTGTTAACAAGAAATTTGTGGAGTGGTTGAAAAACGAGTTTTAATGACTCCAACCTAAGTGTATGTAAACTTCACCCCCATTTCTAGAGAGAGAGAGAGAGAGAGAGAGAGAGTTCCACACGGTAGCCTGTAGCCTGAACAACAACACTCCTTTTCATCTGCTGTGTCAGCCATAATATCCTGCCCCTCTAATTAGACCATATGAAAGGCCACAGTGTGTGGAGCATGTGCCAAGGGTGTGTATGTGTGTGTGCATGGGGCCGTCTGTGTAGCTCAGAGGGGCCTGTGGGACTCTGTAACACCACTTACAGCCCAGCGGGCTCAACACCACTCATGTCAAACTGTCAACAACACACAGAGCCACACATGAGCTAATTTCAAATGGCTGCTTTTACAACCGTCAGCTATGCAATGGCTGCATTGGAATACCTTTTATGTTTAAGAACACTCAGTAATTCAGGCAAAACAAATATGACCGACCGGCTCGATTCGGTCTTATATAGCAACATTTGAAATTGTGTTTTTAACATTGGATAAAAGTAGAGACTAAAAAAGTTAGAAAATTGTATATCATACACTATAGTTGAGGAACAATGAGAAAGTAATTTTGCTTTAAAAGTTACTAAACTTGTATCCTCACTTTTGAGAAAATGGCCTTTGAATGTTTTGGGACCTACTGGAGAGCTCTTCTTTGTCTACACCCATTCAGCATCGTTCACACCCTCTTAAGCTTTAGCCCCACCCATTTCTTTAAGCGTTGATCCGAGCATTCTGTCCTAAAAACAGCAGTCAAGCACCCAAGCTAACTGGCTAATGTTGGCTAGCTTGCTAGCTACTTCCAGACACAAATGCGAGAACAGCTCACTCTGACCATTTTACTCACCCTAGCAGAGCTGGTTAGGCTGTTTTCTGTTATCCAGAGCGTTGGTGACCGCAACTGTGCTGCTGGCAACAATTGATGCTTTTTTGCCAATGTTTACTGACACCGGCCATATTCAACGGTTGTTGAGCATTCGTAAATTTGTCAGTTATTCTGCGCTCTGGCTCACTCAGACGAGAGTGCTCTGAATTCAGAGTAGATAGAGCGAACTTACCAGCTACGTCTATCAACAGTTGTTGCAGTGACATTCTATTGAAATGGTTACTTGCATAGTGGAGTCCTTTGTTAAGACATGTAGCTAGCTAGCTAAACAATGAACCATAATCCCAACTCATGGCGTTAACACCCTGCATGAATCTGCAGGTAGCTACCCAACCAGGTTCAATGTTAGCTAGCTAACATTAGGCTATAACTAACAGTTCTAACTTCCGACAGAGATGGCCGCCTCGCTTCGCGCTCCTAGGAAACTATGCAGTATTTTGTTTTTTTACGTGTTATTTATTACATTGGTACCCCAGGTAATCTTAGGTTTTATTACATACAGTTGGGAGGAACTACTGGATATAAGAGCAACGTCAACTCACCATCATTACGACCAGGAATATGACTTTCCCGAAGCGGATCCTGTGTTTTGCCCACCACCCGGGACAATGTATCGGATCCCAGCCGGCAAACCAATACAACGACGCCGTAAAATGGGCAGACGAAGCGGTCTTCTGGTCAGGCTCCGGAGACAGGCACATCGCGCACCGCTCCCGAGCATACTACTCGCCAATGTCCAGTCTCTTGACAACAAGGTTGATGAAATCCGAGCAAGGGTAGCATTCCAGAGAGACGTCAGAGACTGTAACGTTCTTTGCTTCACGGAAACATGGCTCACTCGAGACACGCTATCGGAGTCGGTACAGCCAGCTGGTTTCTTCACGCATCGCGACGACAGAAACAAACATCTTAACATCTTATGATTAACGAGACGTGGTGTGATCATAACAACATACAGGAACTCAAGTCCTTCTGTTCACCTGACTTAGAATTCCTCACAATCAAATGTCGACCGCATTATCTACCAAGAGAATTCTCTTCGATTATAATCACAGCCGATTATATTCCCCCCCAAGCAGACACATAGATGGCCCTGAACAAACTTTATTTGACTCTATGTAAACTGGAAACCACATATCCTGAGGCTGCATTCATTGTAGCTGGGGATTTTAACAAGGCTAATCTGAAAACAAGAATCCCTAAATTCTATCAGCATATCGATTGTGCTACCAGGGCTGGTAAAACCCTGGATCATTGTTATTCTAACTTCCGCGAAGCATATAAGGCCCTTCCCCGCCCTCCTTTCGGAAAAGCTGACCACGACTCAATTTTGTTGCTTCCAGCTTATAAACAGAAACTAAAACAGGAAGCTCCCGCTCTCAGGTCTGTTCAACGCTGGTCCGACCAATCTGATTCCACGCTTCAAGATTGCTTCGATCACGTGGATTGGGAAAGGTTCTGCATTGCGTCAAACAACAACATTGACAAATACGCTGATTCGGTGAGCGAGTTCATTAGCAAGTGCATTGGCGATGTCGTACCCACAGCAACTATTAAAACATTCCCCAACCAGAAACCGTGGATTGATGGCAGCATTCGCGCGAAACTGAAAACTGACTGCTTTTAACTTCTTATGGCTGCAAGGGGCAGTATTGAGTAGCCAGTTAAATCGTGCCCATTTCAAACGGCCTCGTACTCAATTCTTGCTCGTACAATATGCATATTATTATTACTATTGGATAGAAAACACTCTCTAGTTTCTAAAACCGTTTGAATTATTTCTCTGAGTGAAACAGAACTCATTCTGCAGCACATTTCCTGACCAGGAAGTGGAATGTCAGAAATCGATGCTCTGTTCAACTTCCTGCCTATACATGGGCATGATACGTAAGAGTCTACGTACACTTCATACACCTTCCCCTGGTTGTCAAGAGGCGGTGAGAGAAGAAATTTTGTGTTTATCTTGGTCTGAGGTGGAATTAAAGCTCTTTGTATGACGTGACCGTCCATTTCCTGTTTCTGGAGCGCGCGAAAGGGGACATGGATTTGCCTTCTGTTTAGCTGTCGTTATGGACGACTAACATCTCCGGTTTAGATTTTATTTGATACATGTGACCATATCATCGTAAAGTATGTTTTTTCAGTATAGTTTAATCAGATTATTGAATTTTTTTCGGGAGTTTTGCCGTGTTCCGTTCTCTGACTTTGTTGACGTTGGAGAGATCCGTGCCACTTGGCAAGTGCCCATGCTAAATCAAGAGGGAAATTTGCCGTTCCAGATCCAAACAACGACTGTTCTGGACAAAGGACACCTTGTCCAACATTCTGACGGAAGATCACCAAAAGTAAGAAACATTTTATGATGCTATTTCTAATATCTGTCGTGCATGTGAACTGGTCGTCGGCGCCCAAGTGTTTCTGGCTATTGTGGCTACGCTAATATAACGCTATATTGTGTTTTCGTTGTAAAACACTTGATAAATCGGAAATATTGTCTGGAATCACAAGATGCCTGTCTTTCAATTGCTGTACACTATGTATTTTTCAGAAATGTTTTATGATGAGTATTTAGTTATTTGGCGTTGGTGTCTGTAATTTTTCTGTCTGCTTTCGGTGCAATTTCTGACTGTAGCTGCAATGTAAACTATGATTTATACCTGAAATATGCAAATTTTTCTAACAAAACATATGCTATACAATAAATATGTTATCAGACTGTCATCTGATGAAGTTGTTTCTTGGTTAGTGGCTATTTATATCTTTATTTGGTCGAATTTGTGATAGCTACTGATGGAGTAAAAAACTGATGGAGTAAGAAAAGTGGTGTCTTTTGCTAACGTGGTTAGCTAATAGATTTACATATTGTGTCTTCCCTGTAAAACATTTTAAAAATCGGACATGTTGGCTTGATTCACAAGATGTGTACCTTTCATATGCTGTATTGGACTTGTTAATGTGTGAAAGTTAAATATTTAAAAAAAATATCTTTTGAATTTCGCGCCCTGCACTTTGAGCTGGCTGTTGTCATAAGTGTACCGACGTCGGGCTTGCACGCCAAACAGGTTAACCAGGGCAAGGTGACTGGAAACATGACCGAATACAAACAGTGTAGCTATACCCTCCGCAAGGCAATCAAACAAGCTAAGCGTCAGTATAGAGACAAAGTAGAGTCGCAATTCAACGGCTCAGAGACGAGGTATGTGGCAGCGTCTACAGTCAATCACGGATTACAAAAAGAAAACCAGCCCCGTCACGGACCAGGATGTCTTGCTCCCAGACAGACTAAACAACTTCTTTGCTCGCTTTGAGGACAATACAGTGCCACTGACACGGCCCGCTACCAAAACCTATGGACTCACCTTCACTGCAGCCGACGTGAGTAAAACATTTAAACGTGTTAACCCTCGCAAGACTGCAGGCCCAGACGGCATCCCCAGCCGCGTCCTCAGAGCATGCACAGACAACTAACACCAGCTAACACTGGTGTGTTTACGGACATATTCAATCAATCCTTATCCTAGTCTGCTGTTCCCACATGCTTCAAGAGGGCCACCATTGTTCCTGTTCCCAAGAAAGCTAAACGACTATCGCCCCGTAGCACTCACTTCCGTCATCATGAAGTGCTTTGAGAGACTAGTCAAGGACCATATCACCTCCACCCTACCTGACACCCTAGACCCACTCCAATTTGCTTACCGCCCCAATAGGTCCACAGATGACGCATTCGCAACCACACTGCACACAGCCCTAACCCATCTGGACAAGAGGAATACCTATGTGAGAATGCTGTTCATCGACTACAGCTCAGATTTTAACACAATAGTACCCTCCAAACTCGTCATCAAGCTCGAGACCCTGGGTCTCGACCCCGCCCTGTGCAACTGGGTACTGGACTTCCTGACGGGCCACCCCCAGGTGGTGAGGGTAGGTAACAACATCTCCACCCGGCTGATCCTCAACACTGGGGCCCCACAAGGGTGCATTCTGAGCCCTCTCCTGTACTCCCTGTTCACCCACGACTGCGTGGCCATGCACGACTCCAACTCAATCATCAAGTTTTCAGACGACACTACAGTGGTAGGCTTGATTACCAACAACGACGAGACGGCCTACAGGGAGGAGGTGAGGGCCCTCGGAGTGTGGTGTCAGGAAAATAACCTCACACTCAACGTCAACAAAACAAAGGAGATGATTGTGGACTACAGGAAACAGCAGAGGGAGCACCCCCCTATCCACATCGACCGGACAGTAGTGGAGAGGGTAGAAAGTTAAGTTCCTCGGCGTACACATCACGGACAAACTGAATTGGTCCACCCACACAGACAGCGTGGTGAAGAAGGCGCAGCAGCGCCTCTTCAACCTCAGGTGGCTGTAGAAATTCGATGCACAATCGAGAGCATCCTGTCGGGCTGTATCACCGCCTGGTACGGCAACTGCTCCGCCCAAAACCGTAAGGCTCTCCAGAGGGTAGTGAGGTCTGCACAACGCATCCCCGGGGGCAAACTACCCGCCCTCCAGGACACCTACACCACCTGATGTCACAGGAAGGCCATAAAGATCATCAAGGACAACAACCACCCGAGCCACACCCCGCTATCATCCAGAAGGCGAGGTCAGTACAGGTGCATCAAAGCAGGGACCGAGAGACTGAAAAACAGCTTCTATCTCAAGTCCATCAGACTGTTAAACAGCCACCACTAACATTGAGTGGCTGCTGCCATACATGTAAAAAATGTATCACTAGCCACTTTAAACAATGCCACTTAATATAATGTTTACATACCCTACATTACTCATCTCATATGTATATACTGTACTCGAAACCATCTACTGCATCTTGCCTATGCCGTTCTGTACCATCACTCATTCATATATCTTTATGTACATATTCTTCATCCCTTTACACTTGTGTGTATAAGGTAGTAGTTGTGGAATTGTTAGGTTAGATTACTCGTTGGTTATTACTGCATTGTCGGTACTAAAAGCCATAAAATATAGCTAGCTAGACTACCTTACATGGCATAGACACTTGTCCCTGTCATGGATGACGTGGTTGCCCTTACTTAGTTTGAAGATGTAAACATGAAACAGGTGTTTTCTCCATGTCCTTAGCTATCATACTCTAATTCCACTGATTTCAAAACTCAGTCCTCCAGAAAGTGGAGAGCAACACTTTTGCAGTTCTACTATGCAATATGTTAAAAAATAAAATGTGTTAGACAGGATTACCTACACATACTGACCAGCTCAAATAGACAAAAGCGTGCTACATGGCAGACCAATCTGAACTCATCTCTCAGCATGTCCAACCCACTCATTATCTCAGCCAATCATGGCTAGTGGGAAGGTTGCTGACTTCTGTGGCTAAACCAACTAGACTCGTAATTTAACAATTTTATTCGTATTTACTGATGGCATACAAGTTTGTTATTAAGGCACATGCAAGTTTACATGTTCCAGAAGGCATTTCTGCCCCAAAGAAATGCATTTCAAATGGCTCTCCTGTGAAGTACATTGTGTGCAGAATTATCAGGCAAGTGAGTATTCTGATCTTATCATTATTTCTATGCACATTTTCCAACTCCAAACCATATAAACTGCTTTTGGATTTAATAATTTTCAGGTGATATGTATTTGTGTAATGAGGGAGGGTGTGGCGAAAGTGAATAACACCTTATCAAGGTGTGCATAATTATTAGGCAGCTGCATTACCTCAGGTAAAATGGGCCAAAAAAGAGATTTAACTGACACTAAAATGCCTTTCAGACGGATGCAACACTCTTGAAATAGCTGAACTATTGAGGCGTGACCACCGGACAATCAAACGTTTTGTTGCGAATAGTCAACTGGGGCGCAAAAAAACGCATGGAGAAGAAAAGGCGCAAATTAACTGCAAAAGACTTGAGAATAATTAAACGTCAAGCTACCAGGAACCTATTATCCTCCAGTGACACCATATTCCAGAACTGCAACCTACCTGGAGTGTCCAGACGTACAAGGTGTCAAGTGCTCAGAGACATGGCCAAGGTCAAGAAGGCTGAAACACGACCACCACTGAATAAGATTCATAAGTTGAAGCGTCAAGATTGGGCAAAGAAATACCTGAAGCCAGAATTTTCAAAGGTTTTATGGACCGATGAAATGAGAGTGACTCTTGATGGACCAGATGGATGGGACCGTGGCTGGATCAGTAATGGACAGAGGGCACCACTTCAAGTCAGGCGCCAGCAAGGTGGAGGAGGGGTACTGGTATGACCTGCTATCATTAAGGATGTGGTAGTTGGACCTTTTCGGGTTGAAGATGACCTGAAACTCAACTCCCAAACCTACTGCCAATTTGTTGAAGATTCTTTCTTCAAGGAAGATGTCTTCAGCATTCAAGAAGGCCATGATCTTTATGCAGGACAATGCTCCATCACATGCATCCAAGTACTCCACTGCTTGGCCTGCCAGTAAGGGCCTCAAAGATGCCTGAATAATGACCTGGTCCCCTTCCTCACCTGACTTAAATCCTATTGAGGACTTGTTGGCCCTTCTCAAACGTGAAATTTACAGCGAGGGAAGACAATACACCTCTTTGAACAGCATTCGAGAGGCTGTGGTTGCTGCTTCAGTGAAAGTTGATTGTGAACAGATCAAGAAACTGACAGGCTCCATGGATGGAAGGCTCATGGCAGTTATTGAACAGAAGGGTGGCTAGTATATTGGTCACTGTATATTTTTGAAAGGCAAAAATGTTATTTAATTGTAATTTTGTGTTACTTATTTGTTATACTTACTGTAAAAATTGAGAATAAACAAGTGAGTTGGGAGAAATTATTTTTGTAATTTCATTGCCTAATAATTCTGTACACTAATAGTTGCCTAATAATTGTGCACACTTTTATATTCCCATGAGAATGACAAGACTCACTTTTCCTTTGTTAAACATTCAGGTTTGGATTGACTGAGAGCATTGTGTTTGTTCAACAATAAAATGAATCCTGAGGAATACAATTTGCCTAATCATTCTGCACAGTGTAGTGACGCGCGACATATGCCTAGTTTCCTGAAACGAGTCACAAATGCACAATGTCAAATGAGACTGTTGTTATACAGTAGAGATGGAATGGATCGATCTTATTTTGAATGACATGTATGTGGCTCATCCAACATGACATTGCGCCAGGTTGTGGTTTGGCACTTTTTAATAGGAATCACCCCAAAAAGATCAGTCATTTATTTTACAAACAGTTTACTGTTGCTTTAAACGGTGGCATCTGTCAGCACTACTCTGCTCAATGGATGCAGCAAGTCACCCACCCCACCCTACATTTTTATTTAACCAGGTAAGTTGACTGAGAACACATTCTCATTTACAGCAACAACCTGGGGAATAGTTACAGGGGAGAGGAAAGAGAAAATTGTAAGCTGGGGATGATTAGGTGACTGTATGAGGGACAGCTTGGGAATTTAGCCAGGACACCGGGGTTAACACCCCTACTCTTACAATAAGTGCCATGGGATCTTTAGTGACCACAGAGAGTCAGGACACTCGTTTTAACATCCCATCCAAAAGACAGCACCCTACCAAGGGCAGTGTCGCCAATCACTGCCCTGGGATATTTTTCTTAGACCTGAGGAAAGAGTGCCTCCTACTGGCCCTCCAACACCACTTCAGCAGAATCTGGTCTCCCATCTAGGGACCGACCAGGACCAACCCTGCTTAGCTTCAGAAGCAAGCCAGCAGTGGGATGCAGGGTGGTATGCTGCTGGCTATGCAGCTAGTGAAATGCAGTTAGTGAAATATGAAAGTGTAATGAAAATGAAATGGCCAATTGGCTTCTCAGCACAATTACCGTTTGAATATTTACTAATTTCAAATATTTAAATAGCCCCCCCCCCCCCCCCACTCTCCAAATAACCAAGCATATACAGTATGCACACCTTGTTCTATCAGGCCACTGCTGAAATTATTTAAAGGTAGGCCTATACTGCAGCTATAGGCAGTGTATTCATCAGGATACAGGGCCAAGATTTTGGAATAATTAACCAACCTCACTCTTCAAAGGGCAATGCTGAGTCTTACTTTACCACTTCATGCTGGGGTCCAGAGAGGAAGTTTAAAGAGACAGAGCTCCCTGTGTGAAGTGCTTTAAAGAGACCCCTCTGTTGGTTTGAAATTGGTGGCAAAAGGACTTCAGGAGGTTATCGGAAAAGATACGTCTATGCAGGGGCGCAATTTTGGTTTTAGAAGTGAGGGGGGGATTTTTTTCAGTTGGATAAACACTCCAAACAGCCTACCTGACCGCTTGTCGGCGTCCTCATGGTCCTAAAGTGCACCGTTGCCACGTTTTGTATCACATTCCAATGATAAAACTGTGGTGGGGGGTAAAAATGCAATTTCAGAATGTGGGGGGTGGGGGCATGTCCCCCGGTCCCCAGTGAAAGTTGAGCCCATGCGTCTATGTATCAACTATTTGACTCTTTAAACCTGGAGAATATAAAAAGTTCTTGGCTAAAGGATTCAATGATGCAATGGTCCCAGCAGGCCTGCCCTGGTTAGCCTAGTGCTGGAAGTTTGTTTGTGAACCCAAGTGATTGATATTGTTTGGCCTGCCTCTTAACACATTAAACGTCTCCACAGGGAAAAGTGGATTTCTTTTAAAAGGGATAGAAATGATGAATGCAGG
This sequence comes from Salvelinus namaycush, assembly GCF_016432855.1. Taxonomy (NCBI): domain Eukaryota; kingdom Metazoa; phylum Chordata; class Actinopteri; order Salmoniformes; family Salmonidae; genus Salvelinus; species Salvelinus namaycush. The sequence goes on from NC_052322.1 coordinate 20,664,373, forward strand.
TCCCGGACCTGATATAAAGGCGCTGTACACACAAAGCTGCTCGTTTCTTTAGCGTCCGCTTCTCTACAGCTCAGGCCTATGCTGATTTATTCCTCAAGGGCAGAGTATGTGAGCAGAGTTGAGTGGTCAGAAATCCCGCTCATCGGTAATGGAGCGATGCTTGTGCACCACTCCAGCGCTCCATGTCCTTTCCAAATGCTCTGCTAAAAACCGTTCCGCAATCACAAAAACAAACTGTCACTCCAAATTCGCTCCATTCATTAAAATCACAATTTAACCAACACCCATCTATTTTTGGGACTATCTGGACCTACCATTTGGTTTTAAAGTATTGAAAACAAACTACATGGTTTGAGTGAAAAGTACTTAAATAAACATGAAAAGGTGAATGTAAGAAGTGCTTATCATTTCAAATAAACTACATGTCATATTAAACAGCATATAAACACAATAGGTCAGGAGCCAGATAGGGAGCCTAAAAAGCAACGAAAATGAATTATTTATTCTATATTATTTCAATTATGTCAAGGCTTAAGCCTAAAAAGAAATACATTGTAAAGCATTTGTGAGTGCGACACAGTAGGCTGGCAGGGACATACAACTTTCAGCATTTAAACCACATTTTGTTGTATTATAGTCTATAAATTGCGCATATAGGCTGTTGCTTACTTAGAATTAAATGCAAATTAAACAAAAATGCCTTATTATGTTCAGTCTACAATGCCTTGGAATTCAATTTTAGAAACACAAGTTTGGCCAGTCTGTGTCTTCAGGCTCATGTGATGGTGCCTGGAGAGCAGGCCAGCAGCCTTGCAGAGCCACTGAGGATGATAAACACCCTTTTGGCCACTTTTGCCAGGCTGGGCAGAGATGCCGAGTAGTTTTTTTATTTTTCTATAGGTAGTCCTAATGGTTTTTAGGCAAAATAACCCAATCGAAACGAATATGACCTATTGTATAGATAATAGAACAAAAATGAATTAAACTTTTAAGAGATCCGATTTTTTGTTTATAAATACTTTGCTACAATGACACACTTACATGCTGACCACAACGCTTGTGCGCTTGCGTCCACGTGCGTCATCACGTGCATGTTGATTTTGTCCACCCATACCAGACACAATCAGGACACGCAGGTTGAAATATCAAAACGAACTCTGAACCAACTATATTAATTTGGGGACAGGTCGAAAAGCATTAAACATTTATGGCAATTTAGCTAGATAGCTTGCTGTTGCTAGATAATTTGTCCTGGGATATAAACATTGGGTTGTTATTTTACCTGAAATGCACAAGGTCCTCTACTCTGACAATTAATCCACAGATAAAATGGTAAACCGAGTTTGTTTCGAGTAATCTCTCCTCCTTCAGGCTTCTTCTTCTTTTTTGGATATTATGTGGCAGCTGGCAACCAACTTTAAAGTGCATTACCACCACCAACTGGTCTGGAGTGTGGACCCCAGTTCATCTTTCAATCACCCACGTGGGTAAATGCTCCTAAAAACCAATGAGGGGATGGGAGAGGCGGGACTTGCAGCGCGTCAAGCATCACAAATAGAACCAACTTCTATTTTATCACCTGGCTACGCAGACGCTTGCGAACAGTGCGGGTGCAGATTGAATAACATGTATGTGTACATTTATTTTGCAACGCGAGCTGTGGTCAGCATGTGATCTATCTACCCACCACATTCCTTTCTGTTAGCATGTGATTTATCTATCTACCACTTTCCTTTCTGTTAGCATGTGATTTATCTATCTACCACTTTCCTTTCTGTTAGCATGTGATTTATCTACCCACCACTTTCCTTTCTGTTAGCATGTGAGTTATCTACCCACCACTTTCCTTTCTGTTAATTGCGTTATTCTAACCTTGACGTTTAAGGTGTCTGGCTCACCACTTAGTTTTGAAGTTCAACTCTATATTTTGTAAAACGTACTGTATTTCTTTTTCGTTCTTGTTGTGTTATGTTGTTTTGCTAGAGGGTGATATCAGTGTAGTGAATCAATTGCCGTGTGAGTCTGAAGGATAGGTTGGTTATCACTGAGGGATCTGTGCTTCTTTGTGCTTCAAGACAAAAGAGCAGCCAGTCAGAGGACCTTTGGGGCTCCAGCCCTGTTGCTTCTGCTGTGATAGCACGCTCTGTCTGTCACTCTCTCTCTCTCTCTCTCTCACACACACACACACACACACTGCTTAGATTAATAAAATTGTCTGAAAAGCAGACGGGGACCAGAACTTCCCAAAAGTCTTGTAGTGCTGCTGAATTGATAAAAAAAACAGAGGAAGTTTCAGCAGTCTGTTCTGTGCTGTAGTGCCAGACAGAGATCACTACTCACACTGGCTTTACAGTTTACACTGTAAAATGTTTACAGCCATAGTGCCGCACATTACTGTTAGTGTAGCTCAGCCGTCAATTAAAGAAATTGAGAAATTATTGGGAAAACTCGGAATCAACAACATATAGTGCCTTCAGAAACTATTCACACCCCTTGACTTTTTCCACATTTTGTTACAGCCTGAATTTAAAATGGATTACATTTCGTTTTTTTGTCACTGGCCTACACACAATATCCCACAATTTCAAAGTGGAATTATGTTTTAGATATTTTTACAAATTAATTCAAAATGAAAAGCAGAAATCTCTTGAGTCAATAAGTATTCAACTCCTTTGTTATGCAAGCCTAAATAAGTTCAGGAGTGCTTAAATGTGCTTAACAAGTCACATGTAATAAGTTGCATGGACCCACTCTGTGTGCAATAAGAGCAGACATTGAATATCCCCTTGAGCATGGTGCAGTTATTAATTACACTTTGGATGGTGTATCAATACACCCAGTCACTACAAAGATATAGGCGTCCTTCCTACCTCAGTTGCCGGAGATGAAGGAAACCGCTGGGGGATTTCACCATGAGGCCAATGGTGACTTTAACACAGTTAAAGAGTTTAATGGCTGTGATAGGAGAAAACTTAGGATGGATCAACAACATTGTATATAGTTACTCCGCAATACTAACCTAATTTACAGAGGGAGAAGACGGAAACCTGTACAGAATCAAACATATTCCAAAACATGCATCCCGTTTGCAACAAGGCACTAAAGTAATACTGCAAAAAATGTGGCAAAGCAATTCACTTTTTGTCCTGAATACAAAGTGTTATGTTTGGTGAAAATTCAATACAACACATCACTGAGTACAACTCTCCATATTTTCAAGCCAATTGGTGGCTGTATCATGTTATGGGTATTCTTGTAATCCTTAAAGACGGGGGAGTTTTTCAGGATAAAAAATTTACAAAATAGAGCTAAGCACAGGCAAAAGAAACTGGTTCAGTCTGCTTTCCACCAGACACTGGGAGATTAATTCTTCTTTCAGCAGGACAATAACCTAAAACACAAGGCCAAATCTACACTGGAGTTACTTTCCAAGAAAACAGCGAATGATCTTGCGTGGCCGAGTTACAGTTTGAAAATCTATGGCAAGACCTGAGAATGGTTGCCTGGCAATGATCAACAACCAATTTGACAGTGCTTGAAGAATTTTGAAAATAATAATGTGCAAATGTTGCACAAGCTCTTAGAGACTTACCCAGAAAGACTCACAGCTTTAATTGCTGCCAAAGGGGCTTCTACATAAGTATTGACTCAGGGGTCTGAATACTTATGTAAATTAGATATTTATGTATTTCTTATTCAAACATTTCTAAAAACAGGTTTTCACTTTGTCTCTGTGGGTTATTGTGTGTAGAAGTGTGAGAGAGAAAAATCTATTTCATCAATTTTGAATTCAGGCTGTAACACAACAAAATGTGGAATAAGTCGAGGGGCATGAAAACTTTCTGAAGGCACTGTGCGTTATTGGAGAAAACAGATGGTGTAACTGCATCTAATTGATTATATTTGTTGATCAGTTACATTGATGCATTAAGTGCCTATCCATCCAATTACAATGAGTGCTCTACAGTTATAGCGTTGGACCTCACTGGCCCTAAGGGGAAAATGGTTCATGATGGAATTAGTTCCAGTCAGATAGAATCTTATTCCAAACAGAAAAGGTCTCTGTGTCTCTGTGTGTCCAATCCTACATTCACTTACAATGATGGCTTTTTGAATTCTGTCTTTAGCATATTTAAAAATGAAGTGTTCTATATTGTCCAAAACTTGAATGTTGCTTGTATATAATGATCCAAGTTATGTTTTTGACTCTCTTCTTGTGGTATCAATGATCCTGCTTTGCCAGTGAGTCAAGTGGAACTGTCTGCCAGAGGAGGTGGCTACTCTGGCCAAATATTTACTGCAGTTAATCAATGAAACCAATCACTATAGTGATACAGAGACACAGTGCTACAGGCTTTAACACTGGCTGGTATCAGCTCTAAACAGCCCTCCTGTATTACTAGGGTTGTACTATAGCAGGGTTCCCCAACTGAATTTGGCCTGCAGTGATTTTACTTCATCCCCCCCACCCCAAAAGTGTTCACACAAAAATAAAATAATAATATAAACAAATGTTTATAACATTTGTAGGGGGGCGTATAAGACTGTAAAAACACCAGCAAATCAGTTCCAAGTCATTTTAATTTGGTAAAACTGTTCCAATGTATTCCTGCACATAATAGAGAGATATACTGTAGATGTGATCGTATATACAAATGTAAGCAAGGTTTGAAATGATTATGTTTTAGTCAAATATTATATCTGTTTGGCCTTCTTGCGGTCAATTTCAAGTCTACAAATGATTAAATCTGGTCCCCTGACCATCCATCCGCTCAAGAAAAAATCATCCTGAGGCTGAATCTCCTTGATGATCCCTGTACTATAGTATACATTTTAAGGGAAGTTACTGTATGTTGAGTGAGTAGTAGTAGTAAGTAAGTAGTAAGAGAGAGTGGTACTTCTTCTTTTCTAGCTTTGACTCATCTTGTAACTTGGAGCTCTTGGAACAGTTGACATCCTGGAGCTGGTGTGTGGTGTCTCTTTGTGAGAAGAGTAATGATCTGGTTGGCCTTATCAGTACAGCCACCAGCACTGGGTTGTTTGACCAGCTGCCTCAGAGAGGGAGAGAGACAGGGAGAGAGAGAGAGAGAGAGGGAGGGAGGGAGAGAGAGAGAGAGAAGAGAAGAGAGAAGAGTGAAAAACAAGTTCCCAGTAGATAGTGAAGATAAATAGCTGCATCATGTTTCTCACAACGTTGAACTTCTTGTTTTCTGTCATCTATGACATTACCTCCAATGACACTCCTTTTCTGTCCTCAACTACCTTGTATAAATAGTACTCTCATTATTTCTACCCATAAGCAAATTATTGAATTGTTCATTATACCCCCCCCCCCCTGTTTGTTAAGGAGGCATGAGAGGGGACTAGGGAGGGATAGAGGGAGGGAGGGGCAGTGGAGCTGAGTGGACAGCCACATGCACTCCCTCTCTAACACACACAGTCAGCGTGAGGGAGTGAGTGACAGAGGTAGAGGCTCCATTCAGTGCCGAGTTGACTTACTCACTGTTGGTCTACTTCCCGCCCCATTAGCTGGCATGCCGCAGAGAAAGAGGAGTTTCACTTTTGGAGCGTATGGAGGGTAAGAGGGAATACGGTTCTCATTTACCGAGCTGAGCTGCTCAAACTACCTCTGCACAGCACTTTTGACTGTGTGTGTGTGGGCGTGTGTGTGTGTGTGTGTGTGTGTGTGTGTGTGTGTGTGTGTGTGTGTGTGTGTGTGTGTGTGTGTGTGTGTGTGTGTGTGTGTGTGTGTGTGTGTGTGTGTGTGTGTGTGTGTGTGTGTGTGTGTGTGTGTGTGTGTGTGGGCATGTGTCAGCCTGCCTGCTTTTCACCAAGGGATGTGATTTCTGCTTGAATAGATTATTAGTCTTTCCTCTGTGCTTGTTAAAAAACATTCCGTGCTCCCATGTACATTACAATGCAGTTGACCCTGGTTGTGCATTATTTAACATCAGCTATGACAGACAGACTCAACACTAGCTAAACCCTGATTTCCTGACTGACTGATAGTCCCAGGAAGCTTGGCAGGGTGCAGCGTGGTGAGGAGGGAGAGAACAGTGTTTCACTGGAAGCTGCACAGACAGGAACTCTGATAGAATAAGACAGTGTAAAGAACATCGTAGAGGGAGGCAGGCCCATGAGAGCTGAGGGTATGATTGAGTTTGGATTGAATTAGAGTAGACAGTGTGGCTCACTTTGCAGTTAAACACACACGCACACATACACACACACGGACAGGTTGTTAACTGTAAACAAATCAGAGTGTATTTACTCAATCTATCAAGCGATCTTGATTTGATTGACTCTCTTTATGCAAAAAGTTGCCTCACTTACAGACAAGCAGAGTCTATATGCAGTTTGTGTGTCGACATGTGTGTTTGTGAAGTCTTCTATGTCTCTGTGTTGTACTGTACAGTATCCTAGAATTCCCAATAGCAGCTAAGTGTAGATAGAGCTCTCAGGTGGCTGTAGTCTCCCCTCTGACTATACTGGATACTCCCCTATCGACAGAGACTATGTAGGAATTTACACCACATCCAACAGGTGCTCTATGGTATGTATGAATAGCTTCTCTCAAGGACAAGTTGTGGGTGTGTGTCATTCAGTCTGGGCAACCCTGAGGAGTAGAGATTATTCCACTTGCTTGTCGAAAACAGATTGGAAAGAATTAGGAGGATTTTAACTGTAGATCTGTTTGCTATGACAGGAAAACGACTTGGCATAGTTCTTTTTGGTATTGGCCTTGCACTTTGTACTTTTGGCATTTAGATAGGTCTGTCTGATTTCCCACATCACCAGGTGGTATCATCCTGGCGCTTGCATCCCATTGGTATTCACTGTGAGGAATTAAACTATTCTGTTGTCTACAGAGTGGTATTTCCGTGACTCGACTTTGTCTAATTTAAATGTCAGAAGAGCAGCTTCTCAACTCAAAACCAGGGCTTCCAACACCAGTTGTCACATCATCCTGTAGAGGTTTTTAGTTTCAACCTCATGTAAGATATTTCTTGAGGTACATTTCATGGCTACTGATATTGATATGCTATCCTCTCAGAATGTACCAGTCTGTTCACAATCCAACGGATTTAGAGTGGAGCCAGCACCAGGATTCCCCATTCTAAACTATGTTTATGGCATTGGGAAGAAATCTACAGTTGAAGTCGGAAGTTTACACACACTTAGGTTGGAGTCATTAAAACTCATTTTTCAACCACTCCACAAATGTCTTATTAACAAACTATATTTTTGCCAAGTCGGTTAGGACATCTACTTTGCATGACACAAGTCATTTTTCCAACAATTGTGTACAGGGAGATTATTTCACTTATAATTCACTGTATCACAATTCAGTGGGTCAGAAGTTTACATACACTAAGTTGACTGGGAAAATTCCAGAAAATTATGTCATGGCTTTAGAAGCTTCTGATAGGCTAATTTACATAATTTGAGTCAATTGGAGGTGTACCTGTGGATGTATTTCAAGGCCTACCTTCAAACTCAGTGCCTCTTTGCTTGACATCATGGGAAAATCAAAAGAAATCAGCCAAGACCTCAGAAACAAATTGTAGACCTCCACAACTCTGGTTCATCCTTGGGAGTAATTTCCAAATGCCTGAAGGTACCACATTCATCTGTACAAACAATAGTACGCAAGTATAAACACCATGGGACCACGCAGCCGTCATACCGCTCAGGAAGGAGATGCATTCTGTCTCCTAGAAATGAAGGTACTTTGGTGCGAAAAGTGCGAATCAATCCCAGAACAATAGCAAAGGACCCTGTGAAGATGCTAGTATAAAAGTATCTATATCCACAGTAAAACGAGTCCAATATCGACATAACCTGAAAGGCCACTCAGCAAGGAAGAAGCCACTGCTCCAAAACCGCCATAACAAATGGGGACAAAGATCGTACTTTTTGGAGAAATGTCCTCTGGTCTGATGAAACAAAAATAGAACTGTTTGGCCATAATGACCATCGTTATGTTTGGAGGAAAAAGGGGGAGTCTTGCAAGCCGAAGAACACCATCCCAACCATGAAGCACGGGGGTGGCAGCATCATGTTGTGGGGGTGCTTTGCTGCAGGAAGGACTGGTGCACTTCACAAAATAGATGGCATCATGAGGGAGGAAAATTATGTGGATATATTGAAGCAACATCTCAAGACATCAGTCAGGAAGTTAAAGCTTGGTCGCAAATGGGTCTTCCAAATGGACAATGACCCCAAGCATACTTCCAAGTTGTGGCAAAATGGCTTAAGGACAACAAAGTCAAGGTATTGGAGTGGCCATCACAAAGCCCTGACCTCAATCCTATTGAAAATTTGTGGGCAGAACTGAAAAAGCATGAGCAAGGAGGCCTACAAACCTGACTCAGTTACACCAGCTGTCAGGAGGAATGGGCCAAAATTCACCCAACTTATTGTGGGAAGCTTGTGGAAGGCTATGCGAAACGTTTGACCCAAGTTAAACAATTTAAAGGCAATGCTACCAAATACTAATTGAGTGCATGTAAACTTCTGACCCACTGGGATTGTGATGAAAAAAATAAAAGCTGAAATAATTCTCTCTACTATTATTCTGACATTTCACATTATTAAATAAAGTGGTGATCCTAACTGACCTAAGACAGGGAATTTTTATTAGGATTAAATGTCAGGAATTGTGAAAAACCGAGTTTTTAAAAGTATTTGGCTAAGGTGTATGTAAACTTCTGACTTCAACTGTACATGACACAGTATACATTACAATACCTCTATGTGTTGAGTTCCTTTCTGCCTAGCTGCAAGAATTAATGGGGGTGTGGTTTTGGGGGTCACAGTTGAGGCTGTTCTGAGATGATCTTACCAGACGTGTGAATGTAATGCTGATGTTCTTAGTAAAAACCCATAAACGTTCATCGGTCTTCTGCTGTCCTTCCTACTATTTGAGAGATGTTATATGTATATTCTGTGGTGTTGCATTAGTCAGTCCTTCTCAGTTCCTCTTTTTTAAGGGGTTTCTTTAGGCCTGTTTTCTCCATGCAGGGGATTTTGTGTAGACTAGACACGGGTTATGGTTTGGTTTCCCCCGATCAAGCCAGCCCAATACATGGTGAGCCATGGTGAGCGTCAGTCATATCCTAAATGAGAGACAGTTACATTTGTTGTCTCTCTGTACTCTCCTCCATGTTGTCGTCTCCGCCATTGTCTCAACCTCAAGCCCACATCTCACAGGCCCCTTCCTCATACAGTCTTAATGGGACTCATGAAATAAACAGTGAAGTATGTCTTTGTCCCAGATCAGAACACTCTCCCCCCACTGGGCACAGACGTCAATTCATAATCTATTCCACGTTGGTTCAACATCATTTCATTGAAATGAACAGAAGAGGACGTGGAAACAACATTTAAATTACGTGGAAACAACATTGATTCAACCAGTGTGTGCCCAGTGCGTCATCTTCCCCATGGCCCAAGATCACAGAACCACAAACAGAGAGGCTGCATCCGCTCACTGTGGATTTTTACTCTCCTGTTCTCTTGTCTACAGTGCAATGTAAAGCACTGAGGGAAAAAAGAGAAGGATTAGTGTGTGTAGACCAGGGTTCTCCAACTGGTGGTCTTATGAATTTTCCTTGTTGGATATAAAAGACTGTAAAAACACCAGAAAATCAGCGGCAAGTATTCCCACGCATAATAAAGAGACACGAGGGGGTGTGGTATATGGCCGTTTTATATACCGCAGCTAAGGGCTGTTCTTATGCATGACGCATCGCGGAGTGCCTGGACACAGCCCTTAGTTAGCCATGTTATATTGACCATATACCACAAACCCTGAGGTGCTTTATTGCTATTATAAACTGGTTACCAACGTAATTAGAGCAGTAAAAATACATGTTTTTTCATACTCGTGGTATACGGTCTGATATACCACGGCTGTCAGCCAATCAGCATTCAGGGCTCGAACACCCCAGTTTATAATATGCTTTAGTCAAATATTATATCCGTTTGGGCTTCTTGCGGTCAATTTGCAGTCTACAAATGATTTCTAATTATGTTATGCTCCCCCGATCATCCGCACAATAACAAAACTGCCCGCGGATGTATGTACATGATGATCCCTGGTGTAGACTCTGTTCAAGAACAAACAAGTGGAAAGGGTCATTGTTGTGAATGTGGATCAGACCAACAGCAAATTATATTCTAAGCAGTCAGCTGATTTGAGTAGAGCAGCTTCCTCCAATGATATTCCCGGTCAGTTGATGAACAGATGCCTTACAATTGAATGTTGTTTAGGAGCAATACTCATCTACAGTACAAAAACACCCTGTCTCTTCCTTATGAGAGGGTTGTATCCAACCTTGTGGGTTTTAGTTTTTAAATTATTGAATTCTCTAGTCTCTACAGAACACAACAACAACATGGAGTGGGCGTCTATTCTTTGTCCTGATGGTCAAGTTTGCATGACAAAAGATCAGCCAATGATTACATGGGAAGGCAAGGCCTCTTGAGTTTTAGAGACTGTTCAAGTGGCTCTCTCAGGGCAGGGGCAAAACAAACAGGATATCTAGGCCATACAAGAGGGCTGGAGAGGGTTCTATTCAAACACTGTGAACAGTATTCATATTCACACTGACATTCACATTCACATATTTATTCACAACGGAAAGCTACCTTGCTTTGGAGAAAAAGGGGGAAGCATAGGTTGAACTAGGATGTACATACAGTAGGCTACCCTTAGGGCTAGATACCTTGCTTAAGATTGATGTAAAAAGAAAAAATCCACTGGGGCTGATTTGCTTGATCCTATCTTGCTGCAGCTTTCTACTCCCCTGATTGTGGAGTCAGTGACACATATTTTAAATCTGACGATTATCTCGGGTGCTATCCCCAGGGTTTGGAAGGCGGCCAGTGTGCTCCCTCTCGAAATTGTCTTGCCTAGCCAAAACCTTTGAATCATTAATCAACTGTCAGCTTAGATCCTTCCTAGCTACGAGATGTATAGCAACATCTCTGCTGCAACTTTGGTGTTAAATGATGTGGTAAAGGGTATGGATAAGAGGAAGTGCTGCCCTCTGACTTATCAAAGGCTTTTGATACTGTTGACTACTTTTTATTGATTCAAAGATTGTCTGTAATCAGTATGGATCTGGTGCCATGTAATTGGTTTGAAAATGACTTGACAGAAAGGACACAATGTGTTTTTTCTGATGATGTTCAGGTTTCCTTGATTTTACGAAAGGTGTCCCACAGGGATTGATTTTAGGTCTTGTACTTTTTACTGTATATAAACAATGTTGGTCTATCTGCAAAAAAAGTGTAACATACACCTGTATGCAGATTACACTGTTGTGTACACTGTTGCCCCCAAGGTTGACCAGGCTCTTTCAGAGCTTCAATCTGCCTTTATTGTTTTGCAGAAAGCCTTTGTTGAACTGATGATTTATGCATATGTACATTAGATGGTGCCCTCATTGATTGTGTCCCCCTTTTTATAAATATCTGGGCATCTGGATTGACGAAAATCTATCTTTCAGAAAGAATGTTGATGAGTTAGTTAAGAAATTATTATTTATAAGGGGATTATGTCATAGGAATAGGTAATGCCAAATCATACCGGTTATAGACTATGGCGATATTGTCTATATGAATGCAACTGCCACTGTATTGAAGCCATTGGATGCAGTTCATCATAGCGCACTATGTTTTATTACGGGCGATAGGTTCAGTAGACATCACTGAATTCTGTATTAGAAAATAGGCTGGCCCTCTTTGAAGTCTCGTAGATCGATGCATTGCACTCTTTTTGGTTATACTGTAAAGTCCTACAGCATAAACTTCCGCCGTATCTTACTTCATTGATAATTTACAGACATACGAGATACCCGACCCGGTCTCAGGGATGGCTAACTCTGGAGATCCCTTCTATCTCCACTGAGTTAGGTAAATCTCATTTTGTTTTTTTTGCACCTTCTTGTGGAATAATCTCCAAGGCGCTCTAAAATTGGATGAAATGGTGCCTCTAGGGCAGGGGTGTCAAACTAATTTTGGTTGTACAGTGCATTCGGAAAGTATGCAGACACCTTGACTTTTTCCACATTTTGTTACTTTACAGCCTTATTCTAAAATGGATTAAATAAAAAAAACGAATCCTCATCAATATACACAAAATACCCCATAATGTCAAAGCGAAAACAGCAAATCTATTAAAAAAATAAAAAAATAAATAACTTATTTACATAAGTATTCAGACCCTTTGCTATGAGACTCAAAATTGAGCTCAGGTGCATCCTGTTTCCATTGACCATCCTTGAGATGTTTCTACAACTTGATTGGAGTCCACCTGTGGTAAACTCAATTGATTTGAGAGGATTTGGGAAGGCACACACACCTGTTTATATAAGGCCTCACAGTTGACAGTGCATGTCAGAGCAAAAACCAAGCCATGAGGTTGAAGGAATTGTCCGTAGAGCTCAGAGACAGGATTGTGTCGAGGCACAAATCTGGGTACCAAAAACTGTCTGCAGCATTGAAGGTCCCCAAGAACACAGTGGCCTCCATCATTCTTGTTTGGAACCACCAAGACTCTTCCTATAACTGTCCGCTCCTGCCAAACTGAGCAATCAGGGGAGAAGGGCCTTGGTCAGGGAGGTGACCAATAACCCAATGGTCAATCTGACAGAGCTCTAGAGTTCCTCTGTGGAGATGGGAGAACCTTCCAGAAGGACAACCATCTCTGCAGCACTCCACCAATCAGGTCATTATGGTAGAGTGGCCAGACGGAAGCCACTCCTCAGTAAAAAGGCACATGACAGCCTGCTTGGAGTTAGCCAAAAGACACTTAAAGGACTCAGACCATGAGAAACAAGATTCTCTGTCCTGATGCAACCAAGACTGAACTCTTTGGCCTGAATGCCAAGCGTCACGGAGAATCTTGTTGTGGAGTAGACCTGGCACCGTCCCTACGGTGAAGCATGGTGGTGGCAGCATCATGCTGTGGGGATGTTTTTCAGCGGCAGGGACTGGGAGACTACTCAGGATCGAGGGAAAGAGACAAACAAATGCTCTGTTCATGTCAGTCTCAGAGGTGACTGGTCTGATCTGTTATGGCAGGGCTAGCGACAGCATAGCCTATCAGCATCGCCGTGTTCTGCTCTAGTACCATTGTGTGTTCACAGTCCCAGCCACACTGTACTCCACTGTATTGGAGCATCAATGTGCACATTCAGCCACTTCACTCTCATTTACTCCGTCAATGGGCTCATTCAGCTGCCCACATTATACAGTACAGTCAGTCTGCTGGCCCTGGACCTGGGCTCATTCACTATTGTTGTTGGCCAATATTTGTTTGTCAGGCATCCATTTGTCCAGAGGCTTTTTGTGATTTCTTTCTTTCCAATCTATTTTTATGAGAAGTTTCTATTTCCATCACAGTCATTCTAGTCAGTTGAATAGTGGAAGTGTGAATGATAGAATCAGCTTTATCCCGCTTTATTCGAATCCAGAATAGACGTTCAACCACTTCTACAATAGTTTAGACATTCAACCACCTCTAGATGTTCAGCCACCTTTTATTTTACTGAACTCTATTGTATACAGAACATCTGGCCTTTGAATTCATAGTTACCATACCTTCTAGAAATCCCATGTTCATGATGCAAATGATGTGTGAACAAGAGCACAATGTTGTACAGCTTACTGTCAGCTTTAATTAGTTTACATGGGAAATATACTTCACAAGTCATTATTCCAGTGGTGTGTATTCATGGATGCCAAGGGAAGCAAGGCTTTCCCCCAGAATTTACCAACAAAAAAACCTACAGTACAAAATAATTGTATCTTTCGTCTAATTAATAAATAAATGTCCTTCAATTCACAAGAGGCTGAATGTATCTCACCGGAGAAAGTATCAGGGCGAACGAAACAGTGACCCTCTGTCTCAGTATGTGTAGCGTATCTATCTGAGGCTGTCTGGTCAGAAAGAGTATGACATTGTTGCTGCCTGTAGCATTGAATGCAAGGGAAGCCAGCGAGCATTTGTCCTCCCTTGATAAAAAAAAAAAAAATTGCCAATCAGAGTTGAGCTTAACTGAGTGAACTCAGCTGTGAATGGTCCTGGTGCACCAACAAAAAAAAAGTGTCAAGGGAAGCCAATTTGAATTTGGCATCTGACCAATCACATCACAAGTCAAAGGTCATTATTGACAGGAATAAATAAAATTGTTGCATCTCATTGTGGTGTTGTCCTCAGGTGGCTAGCCTGCTAGCTAAAATCGTCCCTTTCCTAAATTAGCTATGGATGGAGATAGGGATTTGGACTTGTGGTTTTACTTAATTGTCCATACTGGCCAATGATTATAATGGTGATTCTGATCCAACCATTAATTCATACATTGTGCCCCTGGACTGAGAGGATGGAAGTTCAACACGTTAATTGAACTAAATCGTCTTTGGTATCTTTTAGTTGTCGCTGTATTAGACTAAGCAAAGGTGAGATGATGTTGAAGTTGAAATGGTGCTGGAATAGTGGAGGCAGCTCCTGTTTTCTTTGCGACTTGCGGTAACTCTATGGTTCTAAATCAATAGTTGTTTTAGTAGTCCAAAAATGTCAGAAACATTACCTTGCTTGACCATGCTGTAGGTCATGTAACTGTTTGTTACAAGCGATCTGTTTTTTGGACTTCACTACAAGATGTTGCTCTGCGATTTTGTACAAAAATAAATGTGTGTTTGAATTTATTCTGCCACTGTGTCTTCTTATTGTCTCGGCCTTAGGCCTGGCAAGTTATATGAACTAGCAGGTTATAGAGCAAACAACGCTATTTTCACAACACATAGGTTGTAATATGGCTTTTTTTCTGGATTGGCTTCCCCAGTGATTTTTCCATCCACCGCTACTGCATTATTCCAATGTTATTCTGCATTTCAAATGATAATCAAATGAAAAATAGATGGGACAAGTCCTGGTAGTGTTGCTATTCTGTAACCAATACACTGGAGCTAAAAAAAAGACAGTTGTTTGAGCTTTCAGCTGAATTTTCTTACAATCTCCTCACGACCTCCTTTGCAATCTTGCCCGGTGATGACTCAATTGCTTAAATTGACTCTATAATAAGTGTTGGCATAAGTTATTTTAGAAAATGACATTTCTATTCTTGCATTTTTTTTAAACTGACAGAGATATGCAAAGCAGTTTTAATGCCAAGTGGAATTGTCTGTATTACGCTGTTGCCTGAAGTGACATCCCATGTCGAGGTGGAAGCAATGTGAGGGCCCTGCTGTGCTCCTCCTGTGTTTCTCTATGGGACAGTGAATCATCTCACAAATATAAGACAAGGTGGGAAATGGTCAATTGAAATCTGAGGGACATGTAAAGAGCTAAACTTTAACACTGACAACTTCTTGGATGATACGCCATTCAAGGTTTGGGCCAGTATCTGTCTGTGAGACTAGCCTCAAGCTGTCTTTCCCTCGCTGTTTCCATGGAAATGACTAGCTTATTTTTAAGCAATAAGGCCTGGGGGGGGGGGGGGGGGGGTATATGACCAATATACTGTACCACGGCTAAGGGCTGTTCTTTCACTATCAGTCCCAAGACCCCAGCAAAAATCAGCTTTTCATTTATCTGACTTTCATTTATCTGCTTGTCCAGCCTTAATATTTACCCTCACAATGAAGTGTTGAACCATTTTATTTTCAGGACAACCAGGGCTACAAGTAGAACACAAAACAATTTGACATAAACAGTTGCATTCATGATTTTATTGACATAAGGTCTGCCAAAGCAAAAAACCTGATAAAAATGTATTTATATGAATGCTGTAAGTACAAAAATGGTTTTCTCAGTGGAAAATGAATATCCAACTAGTCAGTGACAACTGTGTGGAGTTTGTGACAGCAACTATGTGAGCTTCTTACAGTATTATAGGCACTATGTCCTGGGATTTCCTGTGATCTTCTATGTAGAATAACTCCTTACCTTTTAACGACTCTTGTGTAGCTTGTGAACATCATAGAGCAAAACATGTTACACGTGCATGTTCGTGGGAGTCTCAGCTTTTCATAGATTTGAGTAGTTTGTAGCTCAAACCATTCTGACTCTACAGATGTTTTTGTAAAAAAAGAACCTTCCCCGGGCCCCTTCGGGATCCGCCCTTGTCTCACAAACACCGCTCTTGCTAAGCTCCCACTAATCACACATACAGTTGAAGTCAGAAGTTTACATACACTTAGGTTGGAGTCATTAAAACTCGTTTTTCAACCACTCCACAAATTTCTTGTTAACAAACCATAGTTTTGGCAAGTCGGTTAGGACATCTACTTTGTGCATGACACAAGTCATTTTTCCAACAATTGTTTACAGACAGATTATTTCACTTATAA
The DNA here is from genome assembly GCF_016432855.1 of Salvelinus namaycush. Classification (NCBI taxonomy): domain Eukaryota; kingdom Metazoa; phylum Chordata; class Actinopteri; order Salmoniformes; family Salmonidae; genus Salvelinus; species Salvelinus namaycush. Next base: position 20,680,735 of record NC_052322.1, read on the forward strand.
TTCACTGTATCACAATTCCATTGGGTCAGAAGTTTACATACACTAAGTTGACTGTGCCGTTAAATAGCTTGGAAAATTCCAGAAAATTATATCATGGCTTTAGAAGCTTCTAATATGTTAATTGACATCATTTGAGTCAATTGGAGGTGTACCTGTGGATGTATTTCAAGGCCTACCTTCAAACGCAGTGCCTCTTTGCTTGACATCATGGGAAAATCAAAAGAAATCAGCCAAGACCTTGCTGCAGGAGGGACTGATGCACTTCAGAAAATAGATGACATCATGAGGCAGGAAAATGATGTGGATATATTGAAGCAACATCTCAAGACATCAGTCAGGAAGTTAAAGCTTGGTCGCAAATGGGTATTCCAAATGGACAATGACCCCATACATACTTCCAAAATTGTGGCAAAATGGCTTAAGGACAACAAAGTCAAGGTACTGGAGTGGCCATCACAAAGCCCTGACCTCAATCCTATAGAAAATTTGTGGGCAGAACTGAAAAAGCGTGTGCAAGCAAGGAGGCCTACAAACCTGATTCAGTTACACCAGCTCTGTCAGGAGGAATGGGCCAAAATTCACCCAACTTATTGTGGGAAACTTGTGGAAGGCTACCTGAAATGTTTGACCCAAGTTAAACAATTTTAAAGGCAATGCTACCAAATACTAATTGAGTGTATGTAAACTTCTGACCCACTGGGAATGTGATGAAAGAAATAAAAGCTGAAATAAATCATTCTCTCTACTATTTTTCTGACATTTCACATTCATAAAATAAAGTGGTGATCCTAATTTTTACTAGGATTATTTGTCAGGAATTGTGAAAAACGGAGTTTAAATGTATTTGGCTAAGGTGTATGTAAACTTCTGAGTTCAACTGTACCACTGGTTGGTACCAACAGATGCTAGAAATATACAAATCTAATGGTACAACCCAGAAGTCTGTAGCTAAAATAACCTATGTTTTAGACGGTTTAGAAGTCCTAAATCACGCCAGCATGATGGTGGGACTCATTGGGTTAAGATACCGAACTGTGGAGGAGAGGCATGAAGAAACAGTATTCTTGCTTGGATCAGGTGTATTTTTCACCCTCTTAGCTGTTTCACACCAGCTGCAGATCTGCAGTCCATGTGTGTATTTACCTGAGCTCTACTCAACCATGACTTCTCACTTTAACAAGAGACTTAACTAAAGCCACAGTACCTCTTTGCTTGGGGGCCATGTGGTGCAAAGCGTGTTAGTTTGGACATGGCCAGGCAAACAGGCTGAGAATGTGAAAATACAGTATGACTCAGACTCGTATTATAATGCATATGCTGCCTTGCCCCAAACACTCCATCATGCTCGGAGTCATAGAGACAAACAGAAAGTACTGTTGTCCTGCTGATAAAGGTGAAGGCTATGTATCACCATTTAGTGCATGGGTGTCAAACTCATTCCATGGAGGGCCTAGAGTCAGTTAAGACCTAGACAACCAGGTCAGTGGAGTTCCTTACTAGTCAGTGACCTTAATTCATAAATCAAGTACAAGGGAGGAGCAAAAATCCGCAGACACTTGGCCCTCAGTGGAATGCGTTTGACACATGTGATTTAGTGTCAGCACTTTTCTATTCGAAACCCAGCCCAAGGTAAGGCTATCTTTATGTTGCTAGTGGAATTCCACTCTGTGCTGGTAGCAGTGATATTGAGTCAGATAAAGGTCAGGTTTCATTATTGTGGGAACATTTACACTTTTTCAGTTGATAACATTATACCTCCAACATAATGATAACATTATAGCTGACTTAAGGCTATCATATATTAATACTAGTATTTTTATTTATGATAGTAAACAGATGTTTACAGTTTCTTCTCCAGAGTAGTTTCTCATTCCCTTTGTATTGGCCTCACCCTCAACCCAGTTAATATAACTAGGGCAATTATCCTGTCAAGTAAAGTAGGCTACACCTTACAGTACATAAGTACACAAACACTCACACCCCCTGGAATACAACTCACACTTCAATAACAAGAATGAAAATGAGCAGCTTCATGTCCTTATCTGTCAACATGTCTTCTTCACTTTGTCAAATGTTGCCTAACAAATATTTAGTGTAGGCCTAGCGACATGTTTGACAGTGTGTAGCTTAGTGTTTAGAGAGAGGTCAGAGTCTTGTTTTGAAGTGAACCAAAGCTTATGTTTACACTAGCTTGCAACCCATGTTCGTCTCATCACATTGTTAAGCTGAGCAACCCCATTTCTGATGGAAAATAGAACAGGACAGAACATATTCCCAGCAGGTATTTTAGGTTGGAGCCTGCATTGACCAAGAATCTAGCCGCACCCTGGCTTGATTTCATTTTATGGGAATTCCAGGCAACCTGAGAATGGGTGGGACCCACAATGTAAAGATTCAAAAATATTATGCTTGTGATGCTCATGAAGCCTGCACTACAATTCTTAACATAATATCCCGATGCAGTTAATGCTTACTCCTTCCAAGCAGTTTAAAATAATTTATTCTACCAAAGGAAATGCATGTATTTTTTGTACTGTATACAATGTTATAACTACAGCACACATGTCAGGCATACAGCACCCTCAGGATTATTGTCACAACATGACAATAGTCCTCCTTTAAAAATGAGAAGGACAGTGATTTGGGAAAGTACCTTTACCAATCATCTTACCCCTCTGGATTATTGTCCTTTTCCCCTCAGTGAGGCTGTATTTTCTTTCTTTTATTTTTGTACCTTTTCGCCCCAATTTCGTGATATCCAATTAGTAGTTACGGTCTAGTCCCATCGCTGCAACTCCCGTACGGACTCGGGAGAGGCGAAGGTCGAGAGCCATGCGTCCTCCAAAACACGACCCTGCCAAGTCGCACTGCTTCTTGACAAGTGCACGCTTCGCCCTGAAGCCAGTTGCACCAATGTGACAGAGGAAACACTGTACAACTGGCGACTGAAGTCAGCGTGCATGCGCCTGGGCCGCCACAAGGATTCGCTAGAGCAAGATGGGACACGGACATCCAGGCCGGCCAAACCCTCCCCTAACCCCTTGTGCGCCGCCTCATGGGTCTCCCGGTCAGCTGTGACACAGCCTGGGATTGAACCCAGGTCTGTAGTGACGCCTCAGGCACAGCGATGCAGTGCCTTAGACCGCTGCGCCACGCGGGAGGCGAGGCAGTATATTCTGAGAAAGAGGAAGTTGCTTTAAGGATTTTATTAGTTCTGTAAAGTGACCACATGGGTCTTTCCTCAAACGGAACAAAATATCAGTACATGATTAAATAAGGCTGTGGATATTGCGTGTGCTCCCTCTCCGGCCTCTAGGTCACCAGGCTCATTATTGCGCACACCTGTCACCATGGTTACGTGCATAATGACACTCACCTGGACTCCATCACCTCCTTGATTACCTGCCCTATATATGTCACTCCCTTTGGTTTCTTCCCCAGTCGTCATTGTTTCAGTTTCATGTCTGTGCGTTGTTCGTGTTTCGTATTATGTTTTGTTTATTGATTAAATCACTCACTCCATGAGGTTGCTTCCTGACTCTCAGCGCACATCTTTACAGTGGAAGTAACACTGTCTTCTATTCCGTGACATCAGTATTTCAATCAACCATGTCTATATTTACATGCATTTTAGTCATTTAGCTAGAGTGACTTAGTTAGTACAGTACTTCCAGTGGAAAATGCCTGTTGTGTCCATTCAGATTTGAAAAACCTTTGCGTTTTGCTGAAAGATTGAGCCGATAGACAAGGCTGACGGTGAAAACAGTGTGCATGACATTGATTGATTTGTTTGTTTTTGCTTGCAGTTTGTACCAAAAACAAGTCTGGCTCAAGTGATATATATACACAGTGCCTTCAGAAACTATTCACAACCCTTGAATTTTTCCACAATTTGTTGTGTTACACTCTGCATTTAAAATGGGTTAAATGTAGATTGTGTGTAAATCAAAATGGAATTATGTTTTAGAAATTAAAAGCTGAAATGTCTTGAGTCAATAAGTATTCAAAAAGCAAAAAGTTGTTTAACAAATCAGATAAGTTGCATGTGCAATAATGGTGTTTAACATGATTTTTGAATGGCTACCCCATCTCTGTACCCAACACATGCTGTACAGTGCATTCGGAAAGTATTTAGACACCTTGACTTTTTCCCAAAAAATGTACGTTACAGCCTTATTCTAAAATGTATCAAATTTTAAAAAATGTCCTCATCAATTTACACACAATACCCCGTAATTATAAAGTGAAAACAGATTTTTATAAATGTTTGCAGATTTATTAAAAATAAACTGAAATGTTTACACAATTATTCAGACCCTTTACTCAGTACTTTGTTGAAGCACCTTTGGCAGCGATTACAGCCTTGAGTCATCTTGGGTATGATGCTACAAGCTTGGCACACCTGTATTTGGGGAGTGTCTCCCATTCTTCTCTGCATATCCTCTCAAGCTCTGTCAGGTTGGATGAGAAGTGTCGCTGCACAGCTATTTTCAGGTCTCTCCAGAGATGTTCGATCGGGTTCAAGTCCGGGCTCTGGCTGGGCCACTCAAGGACATTCAGAGACTTGTCCCGAAGCCATTCCTGTGTTGTCTTGGCTGTATGCTTAGGGTTGTTGTACTGTTGGAAGGTGTACTTTCACCCCAGTCTGAGGTCCTTAGCGCTCTGGAGCAGGTTTTCACCAAGGATCTCTCTGTACTTTGCTCTGTTCATCTTTCCCTCGATCCTGACTAGTCTCCCAGTCCCTGCCACTGAAAAACATCCCTACAGCATAATGCTGCCACCACCATGCTTCACCGTAGGGATGGTGCCAGGTTTCCTCCAGATGTGACGCTTGACATTCAGGCCAAAGAGTTTAATCTTGGTTTCATCAGACCATAGAATCTTGTTTCTCATGGTCTGAGTGTCTTTAGGTGCTTTATGGAAAACTCCAGCCGGGCTGTCGTGCCATTTACTGAGGAGTGGCTTCCGTCTGGCCACTCTACCATAAAGGCCTGATTGGTGGAGTGCTGCAGAGATGGCTGTCCTTCTGGAAGGTTCTCCCATCTCCACAGAGGAACTCTGGAGCTCTGTCAGAGTGACCATTGGGTTCTTGGTCCCCTCACTGACCAAGGCCTTTCTCCCCCGATTTCTCAGTTTGGCCAGGCGGCCAGCTATAGGAACAATCTTGGTGGTTACAAACTTCTTCCATTTAAGAATTATGGAGGCCACTGTGTTCTTGGGGACCTTCAATGCTGCAGAAATGTTTTGGTACTCTTCCACAGATCTGTGCCTCGATACAATCCTGTCTACAGACAATTCTTTCAACCTCATGGCTTGGTTTTTGCTCTGACATGCACTGTCAATTGTGGGACCTTTCTATAGACAGATGTGTGCCTTTCCAAATCATATCCAATGAAAGGAATTTACCATAGGTGGACTCCAATCAAGTTGTAGAAACATCTCAAGGATGATCAATGGAAACAGGATGCACCTGAGATCTCATAGCAAAGGGTCTGAATACTTACTTTGTCGTTATGGGGTATTGTGTGTAGATTGATGAGGATTTTTTTTATTTTAACCCATTTTAGAATAAAGCTGTAATGTAACAAAATTTGGTAAAAGTGAAGGGGCAGAATTTCAAGCACAGATTCAATGACAAAGTCCAGGGAGGTTTTCCAATGCCTCGCAAAGAAGGGAACCTATTGGTAGATATGTAATATATATATATATATATACATATAAAAATAAAGCAGACATTGAATATCCATTTGTTATTAATTACACTTTGGATGGTGTATCAATACACTCAGTCACTACAAAGATACAGGCGTCCTTCCTAACTCAGTTGACAGAGAGGAAGAAAACCCCTCAGGGATTTCACCATGAGGCCAATGGGGATTTTAAACCAGTTACAGAGTTAAATGGCTGTGATAGGACAACTGATGATGGATCAACAACATTGTCGTTACTCCACTATACTAACCTAATTGACAGAGTGAAAAGAAGGATGCCCGTACAGAATAAAGATATTCCAAAACATGCATCCTGTTAGGAACAAAGTCATCCTGAAAAAAAATGTGTCAAGGAAATGTACTTTTTGTCCTGAATACAAAGTGTTATGTTTGGGGCAAATCCAATACAACACATTACTGAGTACCACTCCTCAAATTTTCAAGCATGGTGGTGGCTGCATCATGTTATGGATATGCTTGTCATCTGCAAGGACTAGGGAGTTTTCGAGGATAAAAAGAAAAATAATAGAGCTAAGCACAGGCAAAGTCCAAGATGAAACCCTGGTTCGGTCTGCTTTCCATCAGACAACTCCATCTTTCAGCAGGAATATAACTTAAAACACAAGGCTAGATATACACTGGAGTTACTTACCAAGACAACATTGAATGTTTCTGAGTGGCCTTGTTAAATTGGCTTAAATCTATCGCAAGACTTGAAAATGACTGTCTAGCAATGATCAACAACCAACTTGACAGAGCTTGAATAATTTTTAAAGAATAATGGGCAAATATTGTACAATCCAGGTTGGCAAAGTTATTAAGAGACTTACCCAGAAAGCTGTAATGGCTTCCAAAGGTGATTCTGACATGTATTGACTCAGAGGTCAACCATCAGGTCAACCATGCAAAGAGGTCAACCATCAGAATGTTCATACCAGCTCTATTTCCAGTAATGGTACTGGGATTCCTGGGATGTAAGTTGGGTTGTGAGTCCATAGAAAATGCAAACGATTCCTGGTGACAGAATAGACAGAGATCCATTGAAAGATGAGTAAGAGGCCTGGATTCCTGAAAGTCCACTGGGAGTCTGGGTGGACCCTGTCAGAGGCCCATCTGTGGCCAGAGGGGCCATGGTTAGGGCCACGTTGAGCTGGGTTTAGTCCCAAAATGGCACCCTATTCCCTACATAGTGCACTTCTTTTGTCCAGTCATATGGGCCCTGGTGAAAAGTAGTGTACTATATAGGGAATAGGGTGCCATTTGGGACGTGGCCATGGACATCTGACCATGGACTGTCATCCCAGCAGGGGGGAAACATTAGCGTGAGATCAGATCCACAGTAGAGGAGACAGCTGTAGGAGGTCGTTTAGACATCTTAAACATCCCACTCACTAGTTCCCAACAATCACTACAGAGCACCAACCCCTTAGTCATGCTAGTCCTGGAGGTCCTGGAGAGTAGACTGTAGGAGTCCAAAAGCAAGACTAGGCCAGATCAGAAAATGTCATGTCAGACATTGGTTTATGTACCAAGTCCCATTGTACCATCTACTGACATAAATTGAGAATCACAGGCTGGCAGTTGATTTAATTCACATCCACGGTGTAGCATTTGATCATATGACTAGAGCCATATGAACACCACTGGTTTCAAAAAGTCACATGAAGCTCAGGAGGTCTTTAGGAAGTCCTGGTCATGCTAGCATGCTTTGTTTGAAAGACAGGTGCACCCTGCATTCAGTAATGGAACAAGTGGAGTTTGTGTGTCAGGAAATGCAGGACTGGCACCGATCCCTACAAGTGCCACTTAGTTATTTAGAGTAACTGCTACTCCCCAACGCATTTTCTGTATTATAGTGTTTACGGCACTGAGCTGAAATGGCCATATTTACTGAACTGAAGTAGTGTTGTACACCATCCTTTTTCTCAGCTTGTTTTTCAAAGACTTATACAGTGTTGACTCAGATCAAACTTAAAGCAATGTCTTGTGTAGCCAAGCAGACTGCTGTACTCCCTGTGAGATCAATATAAGACCTTATGTATAGCACTGTCTCTCTTTGTTAGAAAACAAAAAAACATTAACTATTCATGTTGGTGCCAGTGCTCTTGTCTCTTGGGTTACCCCATATTACAGTGGTTGATTAAAATAGATTGAGAAAGCTGGATTGTAAGAAGCAGCATTGGTACAAATGTCAGTTTTAGACAGCTATTCTATAACTGTGGATCACAAGGACAGTATTAAACATTATTACAGTAAATGGATAATAGAGGCAGCAGCTAGACCTACTCTCACCTCTCTCTTTCTTTTCAGAGTGGACAAGACTTTCTCCAGGGCCAGAAGCATATGGTGAGTTCCTCTTCTTCTGATTCTGCGCCACGTAGTATCAGTTACAATAAGTTGTCCTTAAGTTGCAGTGTATGTGAAGGATACATACAGGCAGGGCTCTAAATGAACTGTTTTCATTGATAGCACTGTTGCTCCTAACTTCAAAAAGTAAGGAGCACCAGACACAATTTAGGAGCACCAGAAGAAATATATACTCTTTTTACTGAAAATGACTGTCCTATCATTCTCAATTGTCTTCAGTTGTTACCATGATTATGTAGAACGCATCACAAGAGAGTGGGAAAGACAGAATAAAAACAACTTTTAATAATTGTATTCAAAAGTGCAACAAACCTATTTATTTAGGGCGTGTTCATAAATTCACTCTGGCTATCTACTCCGATTTCAGAGCACTCTCGTCTGAGTGTGCCAGAGCAAAGAATAACTGATGAATTTAGAAACGTTCAACACCCGTTGAATATGGCCAGTGTCAGTAAACATTGGCAAAAAAGCATAATTAAATTGTTGACAGCAGCACGGTTACAGTCACCAACGCTCTGGATAACATGAAAACAGCCTAACTAGCTCTGCTACGGTGAGTAAAATGGTCAGAGTGAGGTGTTCTCTAATTTATGTCTGGAAATAGCTAGCTAACTTTAGCCAGTTAGCTTGGGTGTTGGACTGCCGTTGTGAGGTCAGAACGCTCGGATCAACCATACCCCTCGGTCAGAGCGTCCAGTGTGCGCTCTAAACGCTCCGAGAGCCATCTGACTGAGCTCTGAATTTACGAATGCCCAGACCACACACTGAGCATTCTCTGGCACTCCAGAGTGAATTTACGAATGCCCAGACCACACACTGAGCATTCTCTGGCACTCCAGAGTGAATTTACGAATGCCCAGACCACACACTGAGCATTCTCTGGCACTCCAGAGTGAATTTACGAACGCACCCATAGGTTATTAGGTTTGGACAGACAAATGTAACATACAAAACAGACTATTGATTGTATTCAAAAGTGCAAAATAATATTTATATAGGTGATTAAAAGATAACCTTTATTGTATTTAAAAGTGCAACTGTAAACTGTTATCCATTACTGCATTTAGCGAACAGATAATAATAATAAACATAATACAAAACTATGTAATAAAATGAATGTTGTAAAAAGGCAACAAGCTATGAACTGATACTTAATTAAATAAATGTTTAGTCTCCTCTCACAATGACTAATCAATTTCTTAGATCTAGAATGTAGCTAATAAATCAACTTGCTTTTAGGGTTTGTGTTTAGGGTAGGGACGTCCTAAGGAACCGGGATAGCACTAACCCTCTTCCCGTATAGTGTCCGCAATGGTGGCAATAATGTTTGCACAGGACATCACGTTTCCAAATGTTGAGTTGATTTGTCATAAATGTTTTTTCTGGGTGAGTAACATGGGTCTGATTTTGGTAAAAGCCATCTACTCTTTGGTAATGTAGTAAGCGGTGTAAAATGTAATCTCTAGCTCTGCCTGTTGACCAGCTTGGGCTGTCACCTGTTGCCTGTCAAATACTGCTGGTAGCTAGTAGACATAGCGATGTTGCTCTAGCCCCTGTCCCGATGCACTTGTCCTGGCACTTGATGTGCTTTTGGCTTAAGTAATGTTTTAGCAACGACTTGTAATTTAGGTTGCTGTGGCCAGTGGCAAAATAAGTCTTCCTGCTGATATTACTCCACACGTTCGACAGTACTCACAGAACATTGTGTTGCAAATTTTGTCCCTCCTTAGCTACTTGAATTCGCAAAGCCACCCCTCTCGGAACATGTAGAGCTTTTTCTTTAACTGAGGAGATGGATCTGTAGCAGCATCTCCGACAGTGTCATCATCATCTTCTGGTTGTGGTTGATCATTTTCATCATTTGTTTTTTGTCAAAGAAAGATTCAGTTACACCGCATTTCATTGTTGTTGTTCTTGCTAGCTGGCTTGCTAGCTAATGCCATTACTTAGCTGACAAAAAGGGAAAGCTGACAGTTCTGAGGGAATGTTTGCATGAAAAGGGATTGGCTGTGTGCCTGGCGTTTGATTGGTTTAAATAGCTATATTTAAACATTTGAAGCATTATGATTGGTTATTATTTGTAAACAGTGTATCTTGTTTGAGCAGTGAATAATATATGTTTTATTGTCTCACACCGGATAGGTGCAATGAAATGTGTTGTTTTACACGGTCAGTCATAGTAGTACAGTGCCCCTGGAGCAATATAGGGTTAAAGGGATACTTTTTATATTTACCCAGAGTCAGATGAACATGTGGATACTATTTTTACGTCTCTGTGTCCAGTATGAAGGAAGTTAGACGTAGTTTTGCAAGCCAATGATAACTAGTGTTTATGCAATGCCTTGAATTCTATGGGTCTCTACCAGCATTGACAGATTTTTCACCTTGACAGCTCGGTATTCGAACCAGCAACCTTACCGTTACTGGCCCACACTCTAACCAATAAGCTACCTGACATATTGGATTCTTTTATTTTTGTCACACGGTCCTCCCAAAATAAAGGTACTGGTCTCACAGCAAAAATAATTGTCAGATATGTGACCAAATTGGTCGCACTTTAGAGCCCTGCATACAGGTGACTGATTTCCACAAAGTAAGGCTTTTGTCTCTCTACAGGACATTATGTTTGTGAGACACTAGTGAGACACTAGTAATCAGGTGTCATGCACCCATTATTTTAGAAAGGGCACAAAGTATGTGAGGATGGAGGGGGGTTGGTCTGGAGGGGGGCTGCATATTTTTCAAACAGGCATTTTTCAAACACCTGTAACAATCTAGAGCCATAATCATTATGCCCAATTCTATGTAAAAAAAAATCTGCATAGTCTATCTAAGCATACCTCTTTACCTCATTGTCATTTTAATGAATGACGCACATTGATTCTTTGAGAACTTCTATGCCTTAGGAGTTTAGTATAACTGCCACACTGGGATATAGTAGCATAACCCTAAATATGCTTCTCTGCTAAAATCTGGGAAAAGATTGAAAGGAAATGAGTCTTATTCAGTACATTTAGTACATCCTTGCTTTTCTAAAGCTTAACAAACTTGCCAGCAGGCATGCCTGCTGAGATAGTTAGACATGCTACTTTATTGATAGCCTGAAATGGCTTGGTAGCTAGTTATCAGGTTGGGATATTGGAAACCTATCTAGCTGGCTAGCTAAAGCTAACTTCATAAAATTGCTAGGTGGTTAGTATTACGGAGAAACAATAAAGCATATTGGTTGTATTTATTAATCAAGAAGGGATAAATAAGCTACATAGCTTGATTCATTTACAAACAATTAATTTACAAATATACCTCCTGCGAATCCTGCCCATCATCGACAGCTAAAATCAAATCAAACGCTGTGTGTGTCACTCTACACTCTCTCTCCTCCTCCACTGATGATACTGTCTGCACACACTAGACATAGCCTATCTAGCGTCCTGCCTAGCATATCTTTGCTCCTTGGAAGGAAGTTTCAAGTTTTATTTGTCATGTGCACAAAGAACCACTTGCTAGGGAAAATAGGGGGGTGTACTCTTTGCTTGGTCCAGTCAGTGTGGCACCTCCGCAATACAGCTTATATATATTTTGATAAATAATTATGATAAAACCTGCGCTTGAAAAGGAAGTTTAGTAATTAATTGAACATCTGAAATACCTGGATAATTTTAAACAGGACAAATCTGAGGGGGCACATGACCCTGTGCCCCCTATGGTCATGACACCTGCCTCTACGACGCCTCTATGATAAGAACTTGAACAGTTTTACTTGAGAGCCCACAGACTGAGTAAAGTAATATATGAGCCACTGATAGAGAGGGAGAGCAGCATGGGACACCGTCCTGCCCAGCCGGTCTGCCGCACTCCCCCTCCCAAGTCCCATTATCACAGTAAAGGCACTGCCTAACTGTTCTGCAGTGTTGGCAGGACAGGGTGGCGCTGTGGCGCAGGCGAGGTAAGGCTGAGGCTCTGTTCTGCTGCTGAGTGGAGCCTGGCACCGACACACAGACACACGGACAGGAGCAGATGGAGCTGTCCTGGAGGTTGAAGGGTGGCACTGGATGTCAGCCCGACCTCCACCCCTCTCTCTCTCGCTGTGTGACCGCACCAGGACAGAGGCTCTCTGCTTAGTACTCACTCAGGAGCATCCATTCTCTGTCTGGTCGAAACCAGGCCTTCATTACTCAGCACTACCTGGAACACAGGAGGAGAGCAGAGTAGAGGGGAGTAGGACCGCTTCCTGATACTGCAGAACATTCTTCGTGATACTGTAAGACAATTCGGGAATACAAGGTTTTTTACATTTCTATAGTAATACTTATTAGCTGAATGTAATTTAGAGCTCAATAGCAGTCTTGGATTGGTCTGCACAACCTCTTGGCATGGCCAATTGGGATTAAATCAATGCTAAAACGGAAAAAAGTTGAATGACGCAGGTTGTACCTGGTATCAGCTTTCCTTCAATATATTCAGCTGAAAAACAATAGGTGGAGATGAGTCATTTTCAAAAGAACCTCAAAGACCTTTCCCAACATCTCTCCAATGTGGAAAAAAACTAACTGCTTACAAAGCCAAGGAGAATCATGTGGCTGCATGTACGTTGCAGGCTTGGACAGAAGTCTCCCAGAAAGTGCTGTTTATTTTGTAGGCCCACAAAGAGGACTTGTTGCAGGAAGTTAATCTGCTAAAACTTCCAAAATACAGTTTTGAGATCTTGTAAAAGAAGCCTGGTGTTTATCAGTTAACCTCTAGACAAGAACAATAAAAACACAAGATACCAACATGCCTTGCTCACCTTTCCGAATCGGAAGACCAAAGAAAATCTGGTGAGTTTCCCTTTGTCTGTGCTATAGAAAGTTATTCCCTATTGTTTTGGCGTGTAGAAATAGCAATGCATTTCCTGTGCATAATCGCATATTGATAAGGGTATTTGTTGAACCACTTTACTTGGGACAGACCTGAAGACGTCAGTTTAAAATTCACCAAGTGCCGATGTTTGAACATTGTGTTAACACCTTTGACTGGCCCATTGGTACACAGTAGACAACTATATCAGAAACGTGGAATTTGATTAGCAATAGATGCTGCTAAAATGCTAGCGTGGTTTTCTCTACTTTTCCATAATGGTGCCATGCTGCCAGTTTTTATTTCTCAGATAGACAGTTTACTTCCAACAGCAGATAATTGGGATAAATGTATATTTTGTTGTTTTGCCACCTCCATCTGCTCTGTGACCAGTCTAGTTCTCTCTATCTGTCTGTCTTCCCTGTGAGTTATGTAGGTCAGTGACTGTCCCTACCTGAAGACATTAGCATTAATACTGAGTCGTACAATAAAGACAGTCAGAGTGATTAGCTCTCCTCATGCTGTTTGGGCTCATTAGCATTTACTGTGGAACCATGATTCATCCCTCTGTGTTTGCTCATTGCTCAATGTTATGTAATGCTTATGAAGGCTCATGTCAATTCATATCACAATACCAACAAGTTTAGATCTGTTAAGGACAACGTGGAGTTTGTCACATTTAGCTGTGTCTATTTCCATCCTATATCCCGCAGCAATGGCAAATATGAAGTTATGTAGAGTAGAGTGATTGCAAACACCCTGAAGGGAATAAGAATTTAGATAAAAGAGAGGGCCAGTCTGTGAACGATCTACTTACTGCTCTGCAGTCTGCTCCCTCTCTGAGGCTCAGTGTGTGTGTGTGCAGCGGTCACTTGCGCCCTTTCCCCCGCCACTCTCCGCTCCCTCCCTCCCTAGCCTCTCTCCGCTCTAGCCTCTTGTCCTCTCCACGTTGCTGCAGCGAGTGAAGTGAATGTATTAAATCCGGTACGTGTTATTAAATGACACCACAGCTCTCCAAGGCATAAATAATAATATTTTTTTAAGTAAAAAAAAAAACGTTTTCGAAAAAGGTTACAATTTTTTTTCTGTGCTATTTAATTATTTAATCGGTTCCTTTTTGTTCTCCTTCAAACATTATATTTAGTTTTGCTTTGGAGAATTTGTCATTGCATGAGAGACTGAGGGACAGCGTAAGTGTAAAAGTGACGTCACTATTACATAATGACGTCATCTTGCGACTTCTAGCGACAAACGGAGCAACCAACAGCTACTTTCCTTGAAAATAGTTAGCAACTCTGCTTTTATCATTCCTGCTGCTTCTGACAGATTTGAATAGTACTCTGAATACTCCTGTGAATAACTCACAACATATTGTCATGGTCATCCACATTTTGACTTGACTTATTGTCAAACTAGGTCTTAGAGGGAGCACTTGTCACAGAGACAGCTGGACCCCCTCAATCTGTGTCCCTCTCTAAAATCCTTTTAAAGGAATAGCAATAATTAGTTGGAATCCTGTGTTGGTTGGTAAACTGGCAGGAGAGGCTCCTAGCCTCCCACGCATGCTTTCTGAAACTAAATCATATAAAAACCAAATCTACATATTTTAAAACAACTATAACTAAGTGAGTGAATGTTATTTATAATAAGGGTTATATTGAGAAAATTGGACCTCTCTGAAATGAAAATGGATGGCCCTCCCTTCAGCAAAATATATTTTTCCTAAACCCTCCCTGAACACTTGAAGAAAAAAAAAAGTTACCCTCCCCTATACCAAAATATTAATTAGAACAAAGTGGATAGCAGAAAACATGTTTACCCTCACTTGGACAGATCAGAGTCTTATGCAGTTTTAGAAACTGTTCTTCGTCCTGTAAGCGTTACATGGCAACGCATGAATTTTGATAGTGCACAGTGTGTCTTGTTTGCAACGAAACTGTACCTGTTTGCAAGTAGTTAAATATGAAAAGTTAAAAGTTAGGCCTAGCTTTCCACCCCAGACAGAGTAGGCCTACCGATGCCGCTTTAATTTTAAAACCTCTTACGGCTACCCCCCCTTCTTTCAATTTCCGCCTGAAGACATACCCAAATCTAACTGCCTCTAGCTCAGGCCCAGGAGCAAGGATATGCATATTCTTCGTACCATTTGAAAGAAAACACTCTGAAGTTTGTGTAAATGTGAATTGAATGTAGGAGAATATAACACAATAGATCTGGTTTAGATAATACAATGAAAAAACCAAATGTTTTTTTATTTTTTATTGTTGTATCATCATCTTTAAAATGAACAAGATAAAACAAACATTCAGATATGAATATGGGGACAATTTCAGTGAAAAACAGAAGAGGGCAACAGTACTTGTGCAAAGTTTCAGAATGATAACTTCCAAAATGAGTGTGCTACATGACATTTATCATGAAGTCACCCAGGTGTCCCACACAAGTAGCCCAAATGTACCCAAGTGGCCAAATTGGTGAAGGTATACATTTTGAATAACTATATACAAAATACCAAAATGTTATTCTAACACACCCCCCCCCAAAAATTGAGAAACAAAATGGGGGGGGAAAAATGGGGGAGAAAATATTGGGGAAAAAAATATTGAAAAAAATATATATACATTTACAAAATAACATGGGTAACTATTTACACACTTTCAATATTTGGAAGACCCTCAGTCCTCTATCAAATCAAATCAATTTATATAGCCCTCAAGAGTAAATATGAACAGTTTACCTCTAGATGGCCCGGGAGGTGTGGAGCCAGAGACAGCAGGGGTCCAGCTGGATGAACCAGCTTCAGAGGGGGATGGACACGTTGGGGATGGACACGTTGGCGGCAGACACACGCATCTCGACCATGCTCCCTCTAATCCATAATATGTAGACTGAGTTGAGGAAGCATGCTGCTGGAGGAAGTATAGCCAATGTGTACTTTACACATTTCATTACATTTTTATATATTGCAAATAAAA
The DNA here is from genome assembly GCF_016432855.1 of Salvelinus namaycush. Lineage (NCBI taxonomy): Eukaryota > Metazoa > Chordata > Actinopteri > Salmoniformes > Salmonidae > Salvelinus > Salvelinus namaycush. The sequence goes on from NC_052322.1 coordinate 20,696,624, forward strand.
TGTAAAAACAATCACAAATAATATTTTATATTATTAATTTCAAACAACGGCATTAGCATGAGAAAAACTTACCAGTCCAAAACAATGTCCTCTCCGTTCAAAAAATATGCTTCCATTTGAGTCATGGTCGCTAACTGAGTCGTCTTCCAAAAGCATATGTTTCACTTTCACGATCAATTTCCTCTATAATTTTGTCTACATTCGTATATCTAGTCTTAGATTTAGCTTTCCCTGACTTATTCGCCATGATGTTCGATATATAAACATCTGAAGATGCTTGTTACCGAAACAGTGCTGTGCGTAATGAGTATGGCTCCTTCCAGTATGAATCTTCAATGGCGAATGACGGTCTTTACGCCGGAGTTTACTACATGGGTTGGTCTTCCAAAACACAAACATTACATATTGCCGTTTACCTCTGCTCATTGGCTATCTACCCAGCTAGATTTCAAGACGATCAGTGGTCATTGGGTTAAAATACAGTCAATCAACGAAACAGCGGTCATATAATTGGTGCACAATGAGGTCGTTACTTGTTGTCTTCCAATCGGTTTCTTTGGGTCAATACGTCCCGCGAAATGACCCATCAAGTTTGGTTGTGTTACAAACAAATAGTTGATTGCAAGGAAACCAAACATTGCAAGGATTGCAAGGAAACCAACAGGTTTAGTCTGTGTATTTACGTCGAATGTTTAGTTGAAAATTGAATGACATGAAATTCAACGAGATAAGCGTTCACAAAATGTTTCGTGTTAGGCTATAAAAATGGATTTAACCGAACAAAAGACCATTCATTGTGTAACAATGAGCCTTGGGATTGCAAACAGAGCAAGATCTTCAAAGGTAAACGATTTATTTCATTGCAATCTGTGATTTTGTTACGCCTGTGCTGGTTGAAAAAGTATTTTGGTATGGGGCTCTGTGCTCAGAGAATCGCATCGTATTCTTTCGCAGTAAATCCTTTTTTAAATCTGACAACGCAGTTGGATTATCAAGATTCTAGGCTTTTGAAGCAAGCATATGTTGTCGAATTTAAACCCGCATCCGGTATCCATAGATCAGAGAAGTTTTAACAGCTGACTACTCTTATTCCGGGGCTTAACCCAACGACAAAGTGTTTCCCCAAAAGCGGTCTGGGTTTAAACATCTTCTACTGTACAGCAAGTGAATTGCTTAAAAAATTGATAGTGACAGAATTAGATTACTTCCCAAGCAAATCACTTTTTTTCTTCTCCAGCTATAGAAGCCTCAATGTCAAAGAAACGAAACAATGATATCCTCATATGCATCGGAGTCTAGTCTTTCCCGGGTATTTTACAGCTTGTTTCTAGCATAATGCATCGCGGACCAACGCGCTGTTTTAGATCACTTTATATAACCGGATACTTTTTATTTACTTTAAAATCTTAAGCTAACAAGGGTGGCTGTGCTTTTTTGCCATTTTCTCTAATAAAAGATTGGCCATGGTTATACCCTCTCATACCCCCTCAATTTCGAGTCTTGGTTTTAACTTAACAGCCCTTTATTGACATGGAGGTAGGCTATTTAAAGAGTGCATGGTGGGTGGAGGAATTTACGACAAAATCTATGGATAAAGCAGCATATAGCCTAATCTCGTCTTTCAAACAGATATGCCTACCTGCAAGCTATCAAATTTGACCTCCAGTTATCCTCTCATCTTTGTGCTCTACTTCTCAAACTGAACAGAACATAAGGCAGCTAGTTCTCATGCAAGATAGTACATTTTTTGGACTATGCCTAATCAAAAAATATTTTCAGAAGAAGCCTTTGACTCTCCTCCTGAACTGCCACCTTAGGCCATAGCACAGCCATTGGTTAGACAGCACACAGCAAGAGCAAAGCAGGTCTCAGGGTTGGAATATCCATTGCAGTGTGTAATGCAGCCTAGTTTTATTTACACCATCCCAACAGCTATCTTAGAAATATAACTTTGCTCCACTGTGACTCTGTTCATTAGACTAACTCCTCATCTCTGGACTCTGAGCTTCAGCCAGGGCCAACCATGCCTCAGCTTAGCCCGGAGAGACAGCCTTCACACAGGCAGGCTACTTCTGCAGATACACTCACTATAAATACAGGCCACATGGCCCAAGGTTTAGATAACCACAACCTCTATCTCAAGGAAGGATACAGATTCTTGGAATTGGTTTCACGGGGAAAAAATGTATCATGCTTGTTGCCAAATTCTGTTTCAATGCATGTCTAAATGAGCAGAAACTGTTAATTTGTTGAGACATATGTCACAATATTACACTTCAGGCAAAGTGGTTTATATAAGGGTGTTGTATGGTGGTGTATGCTGTGACTTTGCCTGTGGTTGTATGCCCTCTAGTGGCCCAGTGTACCCAACCCAATGGATTCAGCCTCTAGCATAAATTCAGCAGATGAAAGTCTAAAAGATTTGCATTTGATTTTGTAATTATGTTCTGTGAAAACCCACTACTGTGTGAGCCCTCCCTCTGTGTTGGGTAAACTGAGGTTAGAGATGTCATTGTGCACATTCCTCTATTTGTGTACAGTATACTGTATACTAAGAGCCAGAGGTGTCATTTCACATCTCCCTCTGTTTCTGACACCATGCCGTGTACATTACTATTTTCTCTGTGCACGCTCCTCGGTTTGTGTGACTAACCCGGGCTTATGTCACCATGCATGTGTACGCTTCTCTGTGCACGTAGAGCTGAGTTGTCTGGCTGGCATAGAGGGGGACAAGAGCGGGGAGAACACTGTCATACCCAATCAGCCAAGACTGTCTCCTCTCATCTCCTTCAGCCCGCTGTCTGTCCTGTCTGACTAAATATAGCAAGAGAGAGACAACCTAGCCCCCTGGTTCTCACAGACACACCAGTCCAAAGACAGGTTTCATTATTATATATTTTTCAAAGTCACACACAGCACCAGAACAAGTGTCATCATCACCACCAAACGTACTGAGGAAAGCAGTGGACTGGAGGATGAGACTGTTTGACTGCACCAGTAATTCTTCACAGAAAATATTGTCCTTTTCTCATTTGATATCGGGCTTGAATTTGTCATGTTAGAAGAAGTCATTTGGTAACCTTTCGAGCAGTTCAGTCCTATTTTCCCCATAATATTATTTTCTTGTGTGCTGACATCTTTGAGAAGGTACACACTTTCTTTAGGGTATGCAGTATACATTAAGGTACTTTAAGGATAAAGCATTGGTGACGTGTTTGGATGGTTAAACAACATACATAGGGATGTTCTATGTGAAAAGTCTATTGATAGATACAGGAAAACTGGTGTTTTAAGCCAACAGAGGCCAGACACTGAGCTGAGGTCAGATCAGTTGTGTACAGTACTTTTAACACTCTACTTCCTGTTTAGAGGAGCTTTAAGCCTCTCCCTGGGGATTTTGGATGTAATCCATTTTCCAGCACTATGCTGCAGGGGTTTTATCCTCCCATGTTGTTATTGTTATCTGATTGACAGACTGACAGACAGCACTCAGTGATAGGAGGAATGACGTTTCCTAGCAGAATAATACAACAACACGGAGAGATGCTAGCGACTGCTTTTGTTTCCCACTATTGTATAAAAGGCACTTCCGCATCATGGTGATTTCCCTTGGTTGTTGTTTCCCCACAGGATCTCACGGTTTTACCGATTTAACTTCAGATTCTGACGTTCATCCACGTTTATCCAAACATCACATTTCGAAGGGTTTTTGACATCCTGGGTTGCTTAACCTGCTCAGCATCCTTCTAGTTCTCCAAACCGAAAATGTTGAAGTGTTTTTAAGTTAATGGTTTAGGTTTGGGATATGCTTAAAACATTAAGTTTAGGCATTCATTCAGAATGGTTTAGGTTTGGGATATGCTTAAAACATTACGTTTAGGCATTCATTCAGAATGGTTTAGGTTTCAGATAGGCTTAAAACATTACGTTTAGGCATTCATTCAGAATGGTTTAGGTTTCAGATAGGCTTAAAACATTACGTTTAGGCATTCATTCAGAATGGTTTAGGTTTCAGATAGGCTTAAAACATTACGTTTAGGCATTCATTCAGAATGGTTAAGGTTTCAGATAGGCTTAAAACATTACGTTTAGGCATTCATTCAGAATGGTTAATGTTTCAGATAGGCTTAAAACCAACAATTAAAACAAAACATTTCAAAACAAAAAAGTCTCTACCACTGAACATGCAACCTTCACATCCAGAGTCATGGGATTACATCCAGAGTCATGGGATTACATCCAGAGTCATGGGATTACATCCAGAGTCATGGGATTACATCCAGAGTCATGAGCGAGTTTATTAGCAAGTGCATCGGAGATGTCGTACCCAGTGTGACTATTAAAACCTTTCCTAACCAGAAACCGTGGATTGATGGCAGCATTCGCGCAAACCTGAAAGCGCAAACCACCGCTTTCAATCATGGTAAGGCGACTGGAAACATGACCAAATACAAACAGTGTAGCTATTCCCTCCGCAAAGTAATCAAACAAGCAAAGTGTCAGTATAGAGACAAAGTAGAGTCGCAAATCAACGGCTCAAACACGAGACGCATGTGGCAGGGGCTACAGTCAATCACGGGTTACAAAAAGAAAACTAGCCCCGTCGCGGACATCGACGTCTTGCTCCCAGACAAATTAAACAACTTCTTTGCTCGCTTTGAGGACAATACAGTGACACTGACACGGCTGCGTAACAAAGCCTGTGGGCTCTCCTTCTCCGTGGCCAACGTGAGTAAAACATTCAAACGTGTTAACCCTCGCAAGGCTGCCGGCCCAGACGGCATCCAAAGCCGTGTCCTCAGAGCATGTGCAGACCAGCTGGCTGGAGTGTTTATGGACATATTAAATCTCTCCCTATCTCAGACTGCTGTGCCCACATGCTTCAAGATGGCCACCATTGTTCCTGTTCCCAAGAAAGCAAAGGTAACTGAACTAAATGACTATCGTCCCGTTGCACTCACTTCTGTCATCATGAAGTGCTTTGAGAGACTAGTCAAGGATCATATCGCCTCCACCCTACCTGACACCCTAGACCCTCTCCAATTAGCTTACCACCCCAAAAGGTCCAATGACGATGCAATCGCCAACACACTGCACACTGCCCTATCCCATCTGGGATAGGGCAGAATGCTGTTCATTGGCTACAGTTCAGCATTTAACACAATAGTACCCCCCAAACTCATCATTAAGCTCCAGACCCTGGGTCTCGACTTCGCCCTGTGCAACTGGGTCCTGGACTTTCTGACAGGCCGCCCCCAGGTGGTGAAGGTAGGAAACAACATCTCTACCCCGCTGAATCTCAACACTGGGGCCCCATAAGGGTGCGTTCTCAGCCCTCTCCTGTACTCCCTGTTCACCCATGACTGCGTGGCCATGCACGTCTCCAACTCAATCATCAAGTTTGAAGACGACACTACAGTGGTAGGCTTGATTACCAACAATGACGAGATAGCCTACAGGGAGGAGGTGAGAGCACTCGGAGTGTTGTGTCAGGAAAACAACCTCACCCAACGTCAACAAAACAAAGGAGATGATCGTGGACTTCAGGAAACAGCAGAGGGAGCACCCCCCATCCACATCGACGGGACAGTAGAGGAGAAGGTGGAAAGTTTTAAGTATTTGAGATTCTTCAAAGTAGCCACCCTTTGCCTTGATGACAGCTTTGCACACTCTTGGCATTCGCTCAACCAGCTTCTTGAGGAATGTTTTTCCAACAGTCCTTGAAGGAGTTCCCACATATGCTGAGAACTTATTGGCTGCTTTTCCTTCACTGTACGGTCCAACTCATCCCAAACTATCTCTATTGGGTTGAGGTCGGGTGATTGTGGAGGCCATGTCATCTGATGCAGCACCCCAACCCGTTGCTGACAGGTGTATAAAATTGAGCACACAGTCATGTAATCTCCATAGACAAACATTGGCAGTATAATGCCTTTACTGAGGAGCTCAGTGACTTTCAACATGGCACCATCATACACTCTAAAAAGAAAAGGTTCCTGGAGTATCCTTTAGGGGTTCTTCAAATTGAAACTGTGAGGGAACCCCTATAAGTTCTTCAAATAACCCCTTTTAATGGATCCTCAAAGAACCTTTTGAAGAACCTTTTGGGGTTAATTTTTGAACTATCCCATCCCCTATTATTATTCATATGCATAACAATAACACAATATTTTAGTTGTCAGTGTTTATTATGATTTTTGGCAAAGAAAAATACAAATATGAGGTAAACTCGCAGCAGAGCCCCAAGCCCAGTGGGTTTATCCTCTGCCGTGTTAATGTTAATGTGTTGATGTTCTCCGTATCCACAGCCAGAATGATTTTGCAGTGCATGGTGATCGAACAGATTTCCTGTTATATTCATCAGAGGTGTGGGGAGGGTGAAGTCTGTGAATCCCAAAAATAGTAATTAGACAGATTATTAACAAAAAATGCACACAACAGTATTCATACCTTGGTTTTTGTTGTGAATGAAAGAAACAGTTTTGATAATGGTTTTCATACACATACCTTGTCCATAATGTAGAGGCCTATGGGATATTCATTGATGAGGTAAGGAAGGAGGATGGAAAATGTGATCTGCATAACATACCAATACCAATTTACATATGTATGCCTCCTTGTCTGTATACCTGCAGACACAGACACAATAGTGAGTAGTTCAGTCATCTGCACCCAATACAGCTAGCATTCAACATATTCTTATAGACTACATATTCTTACCTCTTTGATTGATATCCATTGAATTCTGTCCATTTTCTGTAATAGAAAGATTTGCACAAACATGAAAAGAAAGAGGGTATCATCGTAAAACAATATGAATTTAGATCATACAAGGGACAAACCTTACCTTAAATTGAGGAGATCTTTACATTTTTACAGTTAAGTGCCTGCACCTGCTGTCCATTCAAATCCAAATGTTTCAGTTGGGCAGTTAGGTTCCTACAAGAACCCCCACCAACTAAGGAGGTTCCTCGTTGAACCCCACCACCTATGAGGTTCTTGGAAGAATCTTTTGGGGGCCATTTTCAGTGCCAAGAACTTTGAGGATCTTAGAAGAACCCTTGTTGAACCCCTCATTTTTAGAGTGAGAATGTCACCTTTCCAACAGGTCAGTTAGTCAAATGTTTGCCCTGCTAGAGCTGCCCCAGTCAACTGTAAGTGCTGTTATTGTGATGTGGAAACGTCTAGGAGCAACAATGGCTCAGCCGCAAGTTGGTAGGCCACACAAGCTCACAGAACAGGACCGCCGAGTGCGGAAGTGCGTAGTGCATACAAAACATCTGTCCTCGGTTGCAACACTCACTACCAAGTTCCAAACTGCCTTTGGAAGCAATGTCAGCATGAAGCTCATCGAGAGCTTCATGAAATGGGTTTCCATGGCAGAGCTGCCGCACACAAGTCTAAGATCACCATGCGCAATGCCAAACGTCTGCTGGAGTGGTGTTAAGCTCGCGGCCATTGGACTCTGGAGCAGTAGAAACACGTTTTCTGGAGTGATGAATCACGCTTCACCATCCGGCAGTCCGACGGACGAATCTGGGTTTGGAGGATGCCTGGAGAATGCTACCTACTTGAATGCATAATGCCAACTGTAAAGTTTGGTGGAGGAGGAATAATGGTCTGGGGGTGTTTTATAGGGTTCGGGCTAGGCCCCTTAGTTGCAGAGAAGGGAAATCTTAACGCTACAACATACAATGACAATCTAGACAATTCTGTGCTTCCAACTGTGTGGCAACAGTTTGGGGAAGGCCCTTTCCTGTTTCAGCATGACAATGCCCCCGTGCACAAAGAGAGGTCTATGTCAAGATCGGTGTGGAAGAACTGGCCTGTAGAGAGCCGTGACCTCAACCCTATCGAACACCCTTGGGATGAATTGGAACGCCGACTGCGAACCAGGCAAGGCTTAATCGCCAGGCCTAATCGCCCAGATGTCCACATACTTTTGGTCATGTAGTGTATTACTTCAAATAGATTCTGCCGTTCTGTCATTGTGTCATGCGTTACAAATGCCCCCATTTGAAAAGTCATGCTTCAAGCTTTCCAGACTGTGGTTTGTTTGCCATGGCAGCCAAACACTTCAATTCTCGATAAGGGTTAAGAAACAACTAAGAGAACTGTTTTCTTATCTTTTAATGTTGTGCCAAATGGTCCTTTACCAAATGGCTTTTGTTGAGGAACCCATTAAGAATGTCTCTCAGAGTCAGACTAATCTGCCTTTTTGACTGCTGTCCAATATTTCCATTATTTGGTGACTCTTAAGGCTGCAGGTAGATTTCATTTTGAAGGAGAGATATGGTCTTAAAACACACTGTGATGCCAGAGGAGAATGTTGAGAATTGTGCACTTTTAGTAGGATATGCAATTCATCATATTTGCCCAGAGGTGACCTGTGTGTCACATTGCTCTGAGTGGATGGGATAGGACGTGTGTGATGCATGTGACACATGATGCATGACTCCGTGCAGGAAAAACACACACAGAGAGGAATACCATTACGCCCATGCCGAGAAGTACTTGGAGGAATGTTTGGAGGAAAAAGGATTTTCCAAAGACTACTCTTGGGATGTGATGCTTGTGTTCATTTCCTCAACAAAAAAGTGACAAAAATATTTGTCAAACACCTATTTCTCAGAGGCAATTGACAAGACTATAACTGACAAAATAGACCCAGAAAAAACAGGTGCAACGTTTATGATCATGTCGCAGCAGTGTGTAGGAAGGAGATGTGGTAAGTGTGCAGGAGGGCATGGAAGGATGGTCAAGTTTTGGTGGATAAAGTTGTGTTTGTTAACTGTAGGGGTGTCCATGTTGCTGGGGATCGGAAGTGTCCGGTGCTAGAGAGACCGATTGAGTAGCCAGAGTCAAAGTAGTGCAGAAAGTGCCGTATGCTGAGGCACTCGGACTCGAGCACAGGGGATTTGGCACTCGATTCGGACTCGAGGTTTAGTGTCTCGAAACAGTAATTTGCTCTCGTTCAAAGTCATTAGCCCATTCTACTTTGAACACCAATGTGGCTGCGGCATCCATGGAATGTTGATGACAACGTGGATAACGATGGCGACGATGCTGTGAAACTCCTACTACTCTTATACATGTTTGTCATATTTCTGCTGTTGGGAAGAGAATAGGGTGGTATGCAGAACAATATGTTGGTAGGACAAGGTTATGTACGTTTGTGCACTAGAGGTTAATGAGGCAATACAAATGTGATGTGACTAAAGCGAAAGGGCATTTAGTTGACTAAAATGGCCCACTGTTTTTGTAATTTTGACAATCGACTAAATCAGTATTCAACTGACTGACTTATTTAGTCAAAATGACTACGACTAGACTAAATCTAAATGAGGGCCAAAATGAACACTGTCACTCACGCCACATGCACACATGCGCGCACGGATGCACACACACACACAGAGAGAGAGGAGACAGTGATGCATCACATTAGCCTGTCTAAAGCACTGCTTAAAAGGAATAGCTTTTTTCCTCGGGGACAATCGCTCTCCCATCCATCTGAAATTGTGCCCATTTGGGCCAGCTCCATCATAAGGCCTGAGGGCTGAGATCGACATTTCAAGGGCCCCTGAGGGGAGCAGGTGGATCTTAGTCCAGCAGGCTTTATTTATGTGTTCATTCACAACACATGCTCTGCTCCTGTCTGTGGCTGTTAAAGGACAGACCAGGACAGGCCAAGAGTGACTGGTGGCAGCCAGGACAGACCAGGACAGACCAGGACAGACCAGGACAGGCCAAGAGTGACTGGTGGCAGCCAGGTCAGTCCAGCGCAGGACAGAGAACGTTTCTAGTTTTATTAGATGGTATGTGCAGGATACACATGGTATACACCGTCCAACTTAACACACACTTACATGTTCCTTCTGGACAATGCAACAACAATAAGACATAATATAATCTAAAAGTAAGAGCTGGACAGCATGATGGGATGTGACCTGTTTGGAACATAGATGAGGTTAGAGGGGTAGGAGTAGTGGTGGCTATTCAGCATGGGGACTGACAGAGACACTGGGAGTGTTGCAGAAAGCACATGTTTACTGAACATGTAGGCAAAAGTAGAATACTTCCTTTACATTTTACATCTATCACAATGCTACTGTATGAATGTTGTTTGGAAATGAAATTAGCATGTACTGTAGGCGCAAATATGACATGTAAGCCAGCCAATGTTCATTTTTTAAGCAAGAGGCTAGATTTATAAAGAAAGACACGAAGGAGGACACACGCAACATATGCTTGCTATATTTCAAAGCAACAGGTTTATTTCCTCCTCATGTTAAATATCAATTCGTTTTTTTCAAGTTGTTGGTGTTTGATTGAAATGCTTGATGACCCAGAGCGAGTGGAAGGAATTAGAGTTAGTGAGTAGGCTGGGCTATCCCTCCTACAGTGATGCTGGATCGTGTTATCTTGCGTAGGCTGGGTTATCCCTCCTACAGTGATGCAACAGTCAATAATACCGCCAGGTATCCGAAGCAGAGCCATATCAACAGTCAATAATACCGCCAGGTATCCGAAGCAGAGCCATATCAACAGTCAATAATACCGCCAGGTGTCCGAGGCAGAGCCATATCAACAGTCAATAATACCGCCAGGTATCCGAGGCAGAGCCATATCAACAGTCAATAATACCGCCAGGTATCCGAAGCAGAGCCATATCAACAGTCAATAATACCGCCAGGTATCCGAAGCAGAGCCATATCAACAGTCAATAATACCGCCAGGTATCCGAAGCAGAGCCATATCAAAAGTCAATAATACCGCCAGGTATCCGAAGCAGAGCCATATCAACAGTCAATAATACCGCCAGGTATCCGAAGCAGAGCCATATCAACAGTCAATAATACCGCCAGGTATCCGAGGCAGAGCCATATCAACAGTCAATAATACCGCCAGGTATCCGAAGCAGAGCCATATCAACAATCAATAATACCGCCAGGTATCCGAAGCAGAGCCATATCAACAGTGTAATGTTTCCTCTATCAACTCTGTCACATTGAACACATCAGATGTAGATAGCAGCTGGCCTTTCATTCCTTCAGTTTTATCAAAGCTTGAAGTGGTCAAATATATCCCGTTTTTTCCTGTGAGAAATATCTATTTCTACTGATATTTTTCATCACAGGTAAGCTTGTGGTGATTAGCATGTTTGTTTGAAGGAGCTGGTACAGCGTTCTATGAGAAATGAGAGCCCCACCAGCTCCTCTCTACACTATATTACTGGTGGTCACAGCAGAGCCCCACCAGCTCCTCTCTACACTATATTACTGGTGGTCACAGCAGAGCCCCACCAGCTCCTCACTACACTATATTACTGGTGGTCACAGCAGAGCCCCACCAGCTCCTCACTACACTATATTACTGGTGGTCACAGCAGAGCCCCACCAGCTCCTCACTACACTACACTACTGGTGGTCACAGCAGAGCCCCACCAGCTCCTCACTACACTATATTACTGGTGGTCACAGCAGAGCCCCACCAGCTCCTCACTACACTACACTACTGGTGGTCACAGCAGAGCCCCACCAGCTCCTCACTACACTATATTACTGGTGGTCACAGCAGAGCCCCACCAGCTCCTCACTACACTATATTACTGGTGGTCACAGCAGAGCCCCACCAGCTCCTCACTACACTATATTACTGGTGGTCACAGCAGAGCCCCACCAGCTCCTCACTACACTATATTACTGGTGGTCACAGCAGAGCCCCACCAGCTCCTCACTACACTATATTACTGGTGGTCACAGCAGAGCCCCACCAGCTCCTCACTACACTATATTACTGGTGGTCACAGCAGAGCCCCACCAGCTCCTCTCTACACTATATTACTGGTGGTCACAGCAGAGCCCCACCAGCTCCTCACTACACTATATTACTGGTGGTCACAGCAGAGCCCCACCAGCTCCTCACTACACTATATTACTGGTGGTCACAGCAGAGCCCCACCAGCTCCTCTCTACACTATATTACTGGTGGTCACAGCAGAGCCCCACCAGCTCCTCTCTACACTATATTACTGGTGGTCACAGCAGAGCCCCACCAGCTCCTCTCTACACTATATTACTGGTGGTCACAGCAGAGCCCCACCAGCTCCTCACAACACTATATTACTGGTGGTCACAGCAGAGCCCCACCAGCTCCTCACTACACTATATTACTGGTGGTCACAGCAGAGCCCCACCAGCTCCTCACTACACTATATTACTGGTGGTCACAGCAGAGCCCCACCAGCTCCTCACTACACTATATTACTGGTGGTCACAGCAGAGCCCCACCAGCTCCTCTCTACACTATATTACTGGTGGTCACAGCAGAGCCCCACCAGCTCCTCTCTGCACTATATTACTGGTGGTCACAGCAGAGCCCCACCAGCTCCTATCTGCACTATATTACTGGTGGTCACAGCAGAGCCCCACCAGCTCCTCTCTGCACTATATTACTGGTGGTCACAGCAGAGCCCCACCAGCTCCTCTCTACACTATATTACTGGTGGTCACAGCAGAGCCCCACCAGCTCCTCACTACACTATATTACTGGTGGTCACAGCAGAGCCCCACCAGCTCCTCACTACACTATATTACTGGTGGTCACAGCAGAGCCCCACCAGCTCCTCACTACACTATATTACTGGTGGTCACAGCAGAGCCCCACCAGCTCCTCACTACACTATATTACTGGTGGTCACAGCAGAGCCCCACCAGCTCCTCACTACACTATATTACTGGTGGTCACAGCAGAGCCCCACCAGCTCCTCTCTGCACTATATTACTGGTGGTCACAGCAGAGCCCCACCAGCTCCTCTCTGCACTATATTACTGGTGGTCACAGCAGAGCCCCACCAGCTCCTCTCTGCACTATATTACTGGTGGTCACAGCAGAGCCCCACCAGCTCCTCTCTACACTATATTACTGGTGGTCACAGCAGAGCCCCACCAGCTCCTCACTACACTATATTACTGGTGGTCACAGCAGAGCCCCACCAGCTCCTCTCTGCACTATATTACTGGTGGTCACAGCAGAGCCCCACCAGCTCCTCACTACACTACACTACTGGTGGTCACAGCAGAGCCCCACCAGCTCCTCACTACACTATATTACTGGTGGTCACAGCAGAGCCCCACCAGCTCCTCTCTACACTATATTACTGGTGGTCACAGCAGAGCCCCACCAGCTCCTCTCTACACTATATTACTGGTGGTCACAGCAGAGCCCCACCAGCTCCTCACTACACTATATTACTGGTGGTCACAGCAGAGCCCCACCAGCTCCTCTCTACACTATATTACTGGTGGTCACAGCAGAGCCCCACCAGCTCCTCACTACACTATATTACTGGTGGTCACAGCAGAGCCCCACCAGCTCCTCACTACACTATATTACTGGTGGTCACAGCAGAGCCCCACCAGCTCCTCTCTACACTATATTACTGGTGGTCACAGCAGAGCCCCACCAGCTCCTCTCTACACTATATTACTGGTGGTCACAGCAGAGCCCCACCAGCTCCTCTCTACACTATATTACTGGTGGTCACAGCAGAGCCCCACCAGCTCCTCACAACACTATATTACTGGTGGTCACAGCAGAGCCCCACCAGCTCCTCACTACACTATATTACTGGTGGTCACAGCAGAGCCCCACCAGCTCCTCACTACACTATATTACTGGTGGTCACAGCAGAGCCCCACCAGCTCCTCACTACACTATATTACTGGTGGTCACAGCAGAGCCCCACCAGCTCCTCACTACACTATATTACTGGTGGTCACAGCAGAGCCCCACCAGCTCCTCTCTACACTATATTACTGGTGGTCACAGCAGAGCCCCACCAGCTCCTCTCTGCACTATATTACTGGTGGTCACAGCAGAGCCCCACCAGCTCCTATCTGCACTATATTACTGGTGGTCACAGCAGAGCCCCACCAGCTCCTCTCTGCACTATATTACTGGTGGTCACAGCAGAGCCCCACCAGCTCCTCTCTACACTATATTACTGGTGGTCACAGCAGAGCCCCACCAGCTCCTCACTACACTATATTACTGGTGGTCACAGCAGAGCCCCACCAGCTCCTCACTACACTATATTACTGGTGGTCACAGCAGAGCCCCACCAGCTCCTCACTACACTATATTACTGGTGGTCACAGCAGAGCCCCACCAGCTCCTCACTACACTATATTACTGGTGGTCACAGCAGAGCCCCACCAGCTCCTCACTACACTATATTACTGGTGGTCACAGCAGAGCCCCACCAGCTCCTCTCTGCACTATATTACTGGTGGTCACAGCAGAGCCCCACCAGCTCCTCTCTGCACTATATTACTGGTGGTCACAGCAGAGCCCCACCAGCTCCTCTCTGCACTATATTACTGGTGGTCACAGCAGAGCCCCACCAGCTCCTCTCTACACTATATTACTGGTGGTCACAGCAGAGCCCCACCAGCTCCTCACTACACTATATTACTGGTGGTCACAGCAGAGCCCCACCAGCTCCTCTCTGCACTATATTACTGGTGGTCACAGCAGAGCCCCACCAGCTCCTCACTACACTACACTACTGGTGGTCACAGCAGAGCCCCACCAGCTCCTCACTACACTATATTACTGGTGGTCACAGCAGAGCCCCACCAGCTCCTCTCTACACTATATTACTGGTGGTCACAGCAGAGCCCCACCAGCTCCTCTCTACACTATATTACTGGTGGTCACAGCAGAGCCCCACCAGCTCCTCACTACACTATATTACTGGTGGTCACAGCAGAGCCCCACCAGCTCCTCACTACACTATATTACTGGTGGTCACAGCAGAGCCCCACCAGCTCCTCACTACACTATATTACTGGTGGTCACAGCAGAGCCCCACCAGCTCCTCACTACACTATATTACTGGTGGTCACAGCAGAGCCCCACCAGCTCCTCTCTACACTATATTACTGGTGGTCACAGCAGAGCCCCACCAGCTCCTCACAACACTATATTACTGGTGGTCACAGCAGAGCCCCACCAGCTCCTCACTACACTATATTACTGGTGGTCACAGCAGAGCCCCACCAGCTCCTCAATACACTATATTACTGGTGGTCACAGCAGAGCCCCACCAGCTCCTCACTACACTATATTACTGGTGGTCACAGCAGAGCCCCACCAGCTCCTCACTACACTATATTACTGGTGGTCACAGCAGAGCCCCACCAGCTCCTCACTACACTATATTACTGGTGGTCACAGCAGAGCCCCACCAGCTCCTCAATACACTATATTACTGGTGGTCACAGCAGAGCCCCACCAGCTCCTCACTACACTATATTACTGGTGGTCACAGCAGAGCCCCACCAGCTCCTCTCTACACTATATTACTGGTGGTCACAGCAGAGCCCCACCAGCTCCTCACTACACTATATTACTGGTGGTCACAGCAGAGCCCCACCAGCTCCTCACTACACTATATTACTGGTGGTCACAGCAGAGCCCCACCAGCTCCTCACTACACTACACTACTGGTGGTCACAGCAGAGCCCCACCAGCTCCTCACTACACTATATTACTGGTGGTCACAGCAGAGCCCCACCAGCTCCTCACTACACTATATTACTGGTGGTCACAGCAGAGCCCCACCAGCTCCTCACTACACTATATTACTGGTGGTCACAGCAGAGCCCCACCAGCTCCTCACTACACTATATTACTGGTGGTCACAGCAGAGCCCCACCAGCTCCTCACTACACTATATTACTGGTGGTCACAGCAGAGCCCCACCAGCTCCTCACTACACTATATTACTGGTGGTCACAGCAGAGCCCCACCAGCTCCTCTCTACACTATATTACTGGTGGTCACAGCAGAGCCCCACCAGCTCCTCACTACACTATATTACTGGTGGTCACAGCAGAGCCCCACCAGCTCCTCACAGCAGAGCCCCACCAGCTCCTCTCTACACTATATTACTGGTGGTCACAGCAGAGCCCCACCAGCTCCTCTCTACACTATATTACTGGTGGTCACAGCAGAGCCCCACCAGCTCCTCTCTACACTATATTACTGGTGGTCACAGCAGAGCCCCACCAGCTCCTCTCTACACTATATTACTGGTGGTCACAGCAGAGCCCCACCAGCTCCTCTCTACACTATATTACTGGTGGTCACAGCAGAGCCCCACCAGCTCCTCTCTGCACTATATTACTGGTGGTCACAGCAGAGCCCCACCAGCTCCTATCTGCACTATATTACTGGTGGTCACAGCAGAGCCCCACCAGCTCCTCTCTACACTATATTACTGGTGGTCACAGCAGAGCCCCACCAGCTCCTCACTACACTATATTACTGGTGGTCACAGCAGAGCCCCACCAGCTCCTCACTACACTATATTACTGGTGGTCACAGCAGAGCCCCACCAGCTCCTCACTACACTATATTACTGGTGGTCACAGCAGAGCCCCACCAGCTCCTCACTACACTATATTACTGGTGGTCACAGCAGAGCCCCACCAGCTCCTCACTACACTATATTACTGGTGGTCACAGCAGAGCCCCACCAGCTCCTCTCTACACTATATTACTGGTGGTCACAGCAGAGCCCCACCAGCTCCTCACTACACTATATTACTGGTGGTCACAGCAGAGCCCCACCAGCTCCTCATCTACACTATATTACTGGTGGTCACAGCAGAGCCCCACCAGCTCCTCTCTACACTATATTACTGGTGGTCACAGCAGAGCCCCACCAGCTCCTCTCTACACTATATTACTGGTGGTCACAGCAGAGCCCCACCAGCTCCTCTCTACACTATATTACTGGTGGTCACAGCAGAGCCCCACCAGCTCCTCTCTGCACTATATTACTGGTGGTCACAGCAGAGCCCCACCAGCTCCTCTCTGCACTATATTACTGGTGGTCACAGCAGAGCCCCACCAGCTCCTCTCTGCACTATATTACTGGTGGTCACAGCAGAGCCCCACCAGCTCCTCTCTACACTATATTACTGGTGGTCACAGCAGAGCCCCACCAGCTCCTCACTACACTATATTACTGGTGGTCACAGCAGAGCCCCACCAGCTCCTCACTACACTATATTACTGGTGGTCACAGCAGAGCCCCACCAGCTCCTCACTACACTATATTACTGGTGGTCACAGCAGAGCCCCACCAGCTCCTCTCTGCACTATATTACTGGTGGTCACAGCAGAGCCCCACCAGCTCCTCTCTGCACTATATTACTGGTGGTCACAGCAGAGCCCCACCAGCTCCTCTCTGCACTATATTACTGGTGGTCACAGCAGAGCCCCACCAGCTCCTCTCTACACTATATTACTGGTGGTCACAGCAGAGCCCCACCAGCTCCTCACTACACTATATTACTGGTGGTCACAGCAGAGCCCCACCAGCTCCTCTCTGCACTATATTACTGGTGGTCACAGCAGAGCCCCACCAGCTCCTCACTACACTACACTACTGGTGGTCACAGCAGAGCCCCACCAGCTCCTCACTACACTATATTACTGGTGGTCACAGCAGAGCCCCACCAGCTCCTCTCTACACTATATTACTGGTGGTCACAGCAGAGCCCCACCAGCTCCTCTCTACACTATATTACTGGTGGTCACAGCAGAGCCCCACCAGCTCCTCACTACACTATATTACTGGTGGTCACAGCAGAGCCCCACCAGCTCCTCACTACACTATATTACTGGTGGTCACAGCAGAGCCCCACCAGCTCCTCACTACACTATATTACTGGTGGTCACAGCAGAGCCCCACCAGCTCCTCACTACACTATATTACTGGTGGTCACAGCAGAGCCCCACCAGCTCCTCTCTACACTATATTACTGGTGGTCACAGCAGAGCCCCACCAGCTCCTCACAACACTATATTACTGGTGGTCACAGCAGAGCCCCACCAGCTCCTCACTACACTATATTACTGGTGGTCACAGCAGAGCCCCACCAGCTCCTCACTACACTATATTACTGGTGGTCACAGCAGAGCCCCACCAGCTCCTCACTACACTATATTACTGGTGGTCACAGCAGAGCCCCACCAGCTCCTCACTACACTATATTACTGGTGGTCACAGCAGAGCCCCACCAGCTCCTCACTACACTATATTACTGGTGGTCACAGCAGAGCCCCACCAGCTCCTCACTACACTATATTACTGGTGGTCACAGCAGAGCCCCACCAGCTCCTCACTACACTATATTACTGGTGGTCACAGCAGAGCCCCACCAGCTCCTCTACTACACTATATTACTGGTGGTCACAGCAGAGCCCCACCAGCTCCTCACTACACTACACTACTGGTGGTCACAGCAGAGCCCCACCAGCTCCTCACTACACTACACTACTGGTGGTCACAGCAGAGCCCCACCAGCTCCTCACTACACTACACTACTGGTGGTCACAGCAGAGCCCCACCAGCTCCTCACTACACTATATTACTGGTGGTCACAGCAGAGCCCCACCAGCTCCTCACTACACTATATTACTGGTGGTCACAGCAGAGCCCCACCAGCTCCTCTCTACACTATATTACTGGTGGTCACAGCAGAGCCCCACCAGCTCCTCACTACACTATATTACTGGTGGTCACAGCAGAGCCCCACCAGCTCCTCTCTACACTATATTACTGGTGGTCACAGCAGAGCCCCACCAGCTCCTCACTACACTATATTACTGGTGGTCACAGCAGAGCCCCACCAGCTCCTCACTACACTATATTACTGGTGGTCACAGCAGAGCCCCACCAGCTCCTCACAACACTATATTACTGGTGGTCACAGCAGAGCCCCACCAGCTCCTCACAACACTATATTACTGGTGGTCACAGCAGAGCCCCACCAGCTCCTCTCTACACTATATTACTGGTGGTCACAGCAGAGCCCCAACAGCTCCTCACTACACTATATTACTGGTGGTCACAGCAGAGCCCCACCAGCTCCTCACTACACTATATTACTGGTGGTCACAGCAGAGCCCCACCAGCTCCTCTCTGCACTATATTACTGGTGGTCACAGCAGAGCCCCACCAGCTCCTCTCTGCACTATATTACTGGTGGTCACAGCAGAGCCCCACCAGCTCCTATCTGCACTATATTACTGGTGGTCACAGCAGAGCCCCACCAGCTCCTCTCTACACTATATTACTGGTGGTCACAGCAGAGCCCCACCAGCTCCTCACTACACTATATTACTGGTGGTCACAGCAGAGCCCCACCAGCTCCTCTCTACACTATATTACTGGTGGTCACAGCAGAGCCCCACCAGCTCCTCTCTACACTATATTACTGGTGGTCACAGCAGAGCCCCACCAGCTCCTCACTACACTATATTACTGGTGGTCACAGCAGAGCCCCACCAGCTCCTCACTACACTATATTACTGGTGGTCACAGCAGAGCCCCACCAGCTCCTCACTACACTATATTACTGGTGGTCACAGCAGAGCCCCACCAGCTCCTCACTACACTATATTACTGGTGGTCACAGCAGAGCCCCACCAGCTCCTCTCTACACTATATTACTGGTGGTCACAGCAGAGCCCCACCAGCTCCTCACTACACTATATTACTGGTGGTCACAGCAGAGCCCCACCAGCTCCTCTCTACACTATATTACTGGTGGTCACAGCAGAGCCCCACCAGCTCCTCACTACACTATATTACTGGTGGTCACAGCAGAGCTCCAGCAGCTCCTCTCTACACTATATTACTGGTGGCTTGGTGATATACCGTTTATACCGTATACCGGGGTATTTTCAAATACCAACTGTATGATTTTCAATACTGTTCCCAAAATTTTGGGGGTTGGGGGCACCCCTGTCTCGCTGGGGCTGCGGTATTACGCCGCTGCTTATAACTAAGTGAAGTACAACTATAAGAAATCTGAGATGTGTCAAATAAATTATATCCAGCTCAGGGATCCAGCTATGCATTTGGTTTGCTAACTTGCTAGCTAAGTGGCTAGATTTCAAGATCAAGCTTCTTGGTTACAGAAGAGGCATTCAATCCCCTCCTGGATCAAGATCCCTGTTGCCTTAATTGTTTGGTGCGTAAAAAAAGTATATATATATATATATATATATATTATATATATATATATATATACAATACCAGTCCAAAGTTTGGACACACCTACTCATTGAAGGGTTTTTCTTTATTTTTAATATTTTCTACATTGTAGAATAATAGTGAAGACATCAAAACTATGAAATAACAAATGGAATCATATAGTAACCAAAAAAGTGTTAAACAAATTTTTCAAAGTAGCATTCTCTCAACCAGCTTCATGAGGTAGTCACCTGGAATGCATTTCAATTAACAGGTGTGCCTTGTTAAAAGTTCATTTGTGGAATTTCTTTCCTTCTTAATGCATTTGAGCCAATCAGTTGTATGACAAGGTAGGGTTGGTATACAGAAGATGGCCCTATTTGGTAAAAGACCAAGTCCATATTATGGCAAGAACAGCTCAAAAAAGCAAAGAGAAACGAAGATCAGTCCATCTGGAATGAAAACGGAAACACAGTGGGACAGGACAGCAGGTGTCAGAGGTAAAGATGGGGAGCGAGAGAGGGAGAGAAAGGGAGGAGTCCATCGACGTAAGACCCTCTCTCATCGCCTCCTTCTCAAAACCCATTGGAGAAGAAGGCAGAAGGGAGGGACCTACCCACTGGGCACACACTGGTTGAATCAACATTGTTTCTACGTCATTTCAATGAAATTAATATAGACGTTGAAATTAATATAGACGTTGAAATTAATATAGACGTTAAAATTAATGATAGACGTTGAATTGACGTCTGTGCCCAGAGGGTATGGCTTTCTCATAAAATGGGTTTTGTGAAAAAGACGAGGAGAGAAGGACGTATGTGAAATTTGCAGTTTGACATGTGACAATCACATTTTCAAATGTGAACTAGATGTAAATTTAATGTGAAACCATATTTTGACATTTTTAGTTCACATGTTAACACCACCTTTTCAAGGGAAGAGAATTAAAACAATTCACCTCACATGAATGGCAGATGATTTTTACGATACACAAATATAAAGACTGTTCAATAAATCCCTTGTAATCTCTCCTGGCATACCAAACACCACTAGTAGGATGAATCGTACTTCTCCTGTATGACTATGCTCCAGAGCACATGTTTTAGTAAAGGCAAGTCCACTTAGTGTTTCTACGTACCTGAAGGGACAAACAAACATATGCTTTAGATGAAGAGAACATCGCCAGGGACATTAAGTCTGTTAGAAGCTGAATGTGGCAGGAGGACTCAGGAGACGTTCCAGTAATGGATGAAACATGAGCTTTCCTTTTTTTATTGCAGGAGTGTAATCACTGTTTCTCTGGTATTAGTCATGAAATGCTCCTCTGCTTTTATCTTCTCAATCCAAATGATTCGCTCTTACTGGAAAACTAATGATAGAAACATCATAAACCCACATTCAATATATGAAGTCCACTATTCACTCTGTGTGTGTGTGCTTGCGTGCCTTTTTGCGTTTCTGTCCGTGTGTCGAGGGAAGGGCAGATCTATTATCTCTTGTGTGTAACTGATTTGGTTGCCAGAGCAACCGGTCCTAGCTAGAGAGGCATGTTGTTTAATTAAGGTGAGGTGTAATGAACGCAGAGGAGAAGAGAACAAACCTCCATCAAACAGCCCTGCCTCTCAGAGCAGAGCGGCAGGCTTCACTCTCTCCCGCTCTCTCTCTCTCGCTTTCTTTCTCCCAGTCCAAGCATAGGCGGGGGAGGGGCACCGTGCCACAGAGGGAGGAAGGGAGGGAGGGAGAGAGGAGGAGGGTGCCAACACAAGAGTTTTGAGAGAGAGAACGAATGGATGAGAGATCTAGAGAGAGAGCGCTAGAAAGGGAGGAAAAAGAGGGCCTAGCAGCGCGGAAGTTGGTGTGACAGCCCAGAGAGGCTCCGCTTGTCCAGCAGGTGTGTAACAGTCAGAGGGAGAGAGTGAGAGTGATCAGACGGGAGGAGAGAGAGAGAGAGAGTCGAGTCTTAGCCATCTGCTTCTTGACTGGTCTCTGATATATTTATCTGGGAGAAAGACTGCGTACAGCTGACACAGAGTGAGTAACTTACTTATTTCTTTGTGTTCGTCATGTTTGCTCTGATAGTACCTACCGCTTTTACTATATGCCCCACTAATTTCATTCTGTAGCATAATATATAGGTTGGATTTGTTTTGCAATCTGTGCTGTGTTGTTGTGGTGGGGGGATGAAGCTGCAGTGGCTTAGTGCTGCCTGTAAACTGATATGCAGGAGGTTTACATAGAGGCACGCAGCGAGCAGGCAGCAGGCAGGCAGGCAGGTGGCAGGCAGCAGGCAGGTGCACAGAGCATACAGTATGTAATGTGGCATGCTTTTGTTCTGTTGAACAGCTCGTAATGAGGAGGAAAGAGGAGAGTTCCCCCGCTGCTCTGATGAGATGTTTTTGTTATTTAGCTATGTGCTCTGGCAGTGTGGAGTGCTGCACGCTACGGTGTGTTTCCTCCTGCCTGATTCCTGTCATGGGGAAATATTTATTCATCTATATTAGAACTATGCACACTTGTACACAGACACACACACACACATACTCTATACCGGTGACCATTTCATTCCACTCTTCTGATAGACCCCTTACCAGACATGTCTTAATTCAATTCCTCCCACAACCACCAGCACCTCTTCCTTCTCATTGTCCTCCTCCTCAGGGAGTCATAGTGTCTGCTAGCTGGTTTGTGTGCGTGCTTGTTGGTGTGTTTCTGGGCTCCCACACCCGTCCATCCACAGTGTGTGTGTCTGGGCTCCCACACCCCGTCCATCCACAGTGTGCGTGTGTCTGGGCTCCCACACCCCGTCCATCCACAGTGTGCGTGTGTCTGGGCTCCCACACCCCGTCCATCCACAGTGTGCGTGTGTCTGGGCTCCCACACCCCGTCCATCCACAGTGTGCGTGTGTCTGGGCTCCCACACCCCGTCCATCCACAGTGTGCGTGTGTCTGGGCTCCCACACCCCGTCCATCCACAGTGTGTGTGTCTGGGCTCCCACAACCCATCCATCCACAGTGTGTGTGTCTGGGCTCCCACACCCCGTCCATCCACAGTGTTTGTCTGGGCTCCCACACCCGTCCATCCACAGTGTGTGTGTCTGGGCTCCCACACCCCGTTCATCCACAGTGTGTGTGTCTGAGCTCCCACACCCCGTTCATCCACAGTGTCTGTGTCTGAGCTCCCACACCCCGTCCATCCACAGTGTGTGTGTCTGAGCTCCCACACCCCGTCCATCCACAGTGTGTGTGTCTGGGCGGTTGATCTCTCATAGGACAGACTAGAGCTGCTTGCCTGGCCTCATTGAATTCCAGTGAAGACACACTGGTGTCAACTTCATCTCCTCAAGAGACTCACTGCTGTCTGTCAGGAAGGTCTCTCTTTCTCTGTAAGATGAAGAGAGCAGCTCTCCCAGTCAGTCAGTCAGTCAGTCAGTCAGACACAGCAGACGTGATAATGACTTTACCAACAGGTATATCTCCACACATACTGTAGTGTGGCTGATTTAATAGTCCTTGTTTACATTATTTAATAGCTCCTTAACATGGACAAAGACAGTGGCTAATTAAACATTGATTAGCTTTTAACAAGAGGGGGGGATTCAATTTCTTATTTCTGCTTAAATCTCTGCATGGGCTGTGCTTGATGACTTAACCTATGGGATGGTGAATCTGTCTGTACGGGAACATCCGTGCCTCCGTGCTACAATGGAGAGAACTGCTACAGCACCACGTGAGAGGGGGTTCACTCCAACGTCTGTCAGGAGGAATGAAAGACCGAGAGGGAGAGTGCTGTTTACACACACACCTCCAGACTAACAGCAGTGTTGATGTCCGCGTGTGTTTTTACACTCTTACTGTAGGAGTTCTATGTCAGATTAGAATTGTCATATGATGTGTCAGTTCTAAAACCACCAGCGATCATTTTCAGATCTGCTGGTCCTATATGTTTGACGTGTCTGTTGATAAAAGATGACTGAGGCAGTTTGTACAGTACTGTGCCTATATTTGCGTATACATTTCTTGTAATAGACTTGACCCACTGGGCACGCCACGTCATTTCAACGTGGGTAGTATTTGGTTGATTACGTTGATCAATGAGATTACAACCTATTTTCACCCACTCAAAAAAGAGAGTCAAAAATGTGTTACATTCCCAATGTATTATCACTGTGCTTTAAATCATCTAAAAACAACCAAATTCCAGTGAAAAAGCAATGTGTCAGATTCCTGGTTTAGTTGTCACCTAAATGTAACATCCCTGCGGTTTCAACCATTTAAAAGCACAGCAAAGTTCAAATATTTAGATTTTGTTTATTTATACAACTTAATGTGTTATCACTGTGCTTCATCTACTAGCACTACCACATTTCCTGGATTGTAATTGAGACTATTTAAGTACGTGGTGCCAGTGGTCAATGCCGTTTGAGATTTTGCATAGATTATTATAGGAATTGTCTCCACAGCCCTGCAACATTTGCATGCTTTCTATGATTACATAAGTAGACGTTTATTGTTACAGTGACCTGTATTGTGTTTGGTTTACAACGCAACCAAATATGAAGATTTAAAGGAGACGTATCTACTTTGTATCCACTGAAGATGCTATTTCCATCGCTATTCACATGGCCGTAACACATCTGGACAAGAGGAACACCTATGTGAGAATGCTGTTCATTGACCTCAGTTCAGCATTCAACACTATCGTTCCCTCCAAGCTTGACACCAAGTTCAGAGCCCTGGGTCTGGTCACCACCCTCACCTACCGCTGCACCATCGAGAGCTTCCTGACCAGGGGCCCTCCAGCAGGTGGTGAAGACGGACCAGTACATCACTGGGACCTGGGCCCTCCAGTGGGTGGTGAAGACAGCCCAGTACATCACTGGGACCGTGCTCCCACCCATCTAGGACACCTACTGGAAACGGTGCCTGAGGAAGTCCTGCAGCATCATCAAGGACCCCACACACCAGCCACGAGCTGTTCTCTTCCTTACCGCTGGGTAAGGTTTGATACCAATAGGCTCAGAGACAGTTGGACAATGTATACCATGCGTATCCCATACATACGACTAATAAAACATGAAACTTAGGGATTCATATTTTCCCGAAAATTGGCCAATTTCAATACCGGGAATAATTCATCATTCAAGTCGGAAATGCCCATTTAATGCCTTTAAAACCAAGATATGGTCACGATGCAGAGTTCTCCTTGTCTGCTTGGCTGCACCACTATGTAAAGATTTTAGAGTTAATGAAACTGATATTTAATAATGATAGAATAACTATCTTTGATCACCAATGATCGCCGTTCATAAATTCTGAGCATTATCATGTTCCTCAATTTATTAGCGCATTTCAGCAGTAGGCTATCTGGACACAGAGCGCTCTCAGGACACACCGAGTGCAATGTTGTCAAATCGTACAAACTTGGTGACGACAGTCAAACAAATGTCAAATGACCAAAGTTGCTAAGCTTGCTAGATAACATCCTTCAACGAATGACAGAATATCCCCTATATTTGGCAAAATCGAGTTGATGATTATACAGATAGCAGATCAGTTCATGAATAACGAAGAATAAAAAGTGGAAATATACTGAACAAAAATATAAAGGCAACATGCAACAATTTCAAAGATTTTGCTGAGTTACAGTTCATATAAGGAAATCAGTAAATTGAAATAAATTCATTAGGCCCTTATCTATGGATTTCCCATGACTGGGCAGGGGCACAACCATGGGTGGGCCTGGGAGGACATAGGCCCACCTACTTGGGAGCCAGGCCCACCCAATGGGGAGCCAGGCCCAGCCAATCAAAATGTGTTTTTCCCCACAAAAGGGCTTTATTACAGACAGAAATACTCCTCAGCATCCCGGTCCCTCTCCTCTCAGACGATCCCGCAGGTGAAGAAGCCGGATGTGGAGGTCCTGGGCTGGCGTGGCTACACGTGGTCTGCGGTTGTGAGGCCGGTTGGACGTACTGCCAAATTCTCTAAAATGACGTTGGAGGCGGCTTATGGTAGAGAAATAACATTCAATTCTCTGGCAACAGCTCTGGTGGATATTCCTGCAGTCAGCATGCCAATTGCACGCTCCCTCAAAACTTGAGACGTCTGTGGCATTGTGTTGTGTGACAAAATTGCACATTTTAGAGTGGTCTTTTATTGTCCCCATCACCTGTGTAATGATCATGCTGTTTAATAAGCTTCTTGATATGCCACACCTGTCAGGTGGATGGATTATCTCGGCAAAGGGGAAATGCTCACTAACAGGGATGTAAACAAATTTGTGCACAAAATTTGAGGGAAATGCGTATGGAACATTTCTGGGATCTTTTATTTTAGCTCATGAAACATTGGACCAACACATTACATGTTGCGTTTATACTTTTGTTCAGTATTTTTTCAGTGTTGCTGACACAGCGTCTCCTGGTTTTGCTATTGAATGTATCTGACTGTAACATTTATAGGTCCCCAAGGTTAGCCCTTGCAGCATTGTGAATGTTGTACATCCGGCAGCTTGGACTCTAGTCTATTTCAGTTCCTACAGTCAATCAATCCTGCTTGCTGATTCATGTTGAACACCACTACAAGTTGTATTTTCATTAGTACACGTCCAGACTATTGATTGCCATGCCAACAAATTAAACCTCCCCTAGTGAATTGACTGATTAATCACGAAAGTTTGATTACAGTTAGGCTACATTCGATGGACCACTACTGTCTACACTGTATTGGTATTGATTAAGGCATTGATGCTACCTTGAGGTGTTTGTGGCTCAATGTCTCACACACCTATGGCATGGCTCGTGGTTTCAGAGAGAGAGCAGATTATTTCAGAGAGGATACAGTAGTGCTCAGGAGTGCAACACCCACATTGTGTGGCAGGCAGGCAGGCAGTTTCCTGGGTTGGAGATTGTGAGTAGAGAGATGTGTGGCGGGGAGGGTGGCAGGCAGACAGAGATGTGTGGCAGAGAAGGTGGCAGGCAGGCAGTCTCCTGGGTTGGAGATTGTGAGTAGAGAGGTGTGTGGCAGGGAGGGTGGCAGGCAGGCAGAGATGTGTGGCAGGGAGAGTGGCAGGCAGGCAGTCTCCTGGGTTGGAGACTGTGAGTAGAGAGATGTGTGGCAGGTAGGGTGGCAGGCAGGCAGAGATGTGTGGCAGGCAGGCAGAGATGTGTGGTAGAGATGTGTGGCAGACAGGCAGAGATGTGTGGCAGGGAAGGTGGCAGGCAGGCAGTCTCATGGGTTGGAGATGGTGAGTAGAGAGATGTGTGGCAGGCAGGTAGAGATGTGTGGCAGACAGGCAGAGATGTGTGGCAGGGAAGGTGGCAGGCAGGCAGTCTCCTGGGTTGGAGATGGTGAGTAGAGAGATGTGTGGCAGGCAGGTAGAGATGTGTGGCAGAGAGGTAGAGATGTGTGGCAGGCAGGTAGAGATGTGTGGCAGACAGGCAGAGATGTGTGGCAGGGAAGGTGGCAGACAGGCAGTCTCCTGGGTTGGAGACGGTGAGTAGAGAGATGTGTTGCAGGCAGGTAGAGATGTGTGGCAGACATGCAGAGATGTGTGGCAGGGAAGGTGGCAGGCAGGCAGTCTCCTGGGTTGGAGATGGTGAGTAGAGAGATGTGTGGCAGGCAGGTAGAGATGTGTGGCAGAGAGGTAGAGATGTGTGGCAGGCAGGTAGAGATGTGTGGCAGACAGGCAGAGATGTGTGGCAGGGAAGGTGGCAGGCAGGCAGTCTCCTGGGTTGGAGACGGTGAGTAGAGAGATGTGTGGCAGGCCGGTAGAGATGTGTGGCAGACAGGCAGAGATGTGTGGCAGGGAAGGTGGCAGGCAGGCAGTCTCCTGGGTTCCAGATGGTGAGTAGAGAGATGTGTGGCAGGCAGGTAGAGATGTGTGGCAGAGAGGTAGAGATGTGTGGCAGGCAGGTAGAGATGTGTGGCAGGCATGTAGAGATGTGTGGCAGAGAGGTAGAGATGTGTGGCAGGCAGGTAGAGATGTGTGGCAGACAGGCAGAGATGTGTGGCAGGGAAGGTAGCAGGCAGGCAGTCTCCTGGGTTGGAGACGGTGAGTAGAGAGATGTGTGGCAGGGAAGGTGGCAGGCAGGCAGTCTCCTGGGTTGGAGACGGTGAGTAGAGAGATGTGTGGCAGGGAAGGTGGCAGGCAGGCAGTCTCCTGGGTTGGAGACGGTGAGTAGAGAGATGTGTTGCAGGGAGGGTGGCTGAGTGTCCTCCCTGGATCCCTGAAGTGACTCTTCTCTCCAGAGACACTCCTGCTTAATGGGACATAAAGCACACTTTATAAGATATTATTTCTAAGATATTATTCACAGCAGTAGTTTGCACACTTTGTGTGCTTGTTTGGTGTAAGATATCATTATCTTATTTTATGATTGTGACATTGTGAATATTGCTGATTATTTTTTAGAGATCATTGTTATCTATGTGACTGAGCTTGATGAGATTGTCATTGCTCTGGGAGGTCAGTGGGTTAACATACCGCTAATGGATTTGTGTTGACATATACTGTATGTTTGTGAAGACCTAGGAAGTATCTTTACAATCTGACATCCTTTTGTTAGTGGTTTGTTTTGGCATGTAGATCATTCTAAATAATTAACATTCACCCACACTACTCACCCCGGGCCCCTTACAAACAGTGCCACCCAAATCGGCTAAGTCTGGTCTAACTCTAGTTTTTAGAGATATAGTTACAGAATGGGAGGTTAGTATTACCTGTTAGAGCCTATTTCTCATCCTCTGTGGAATTTCACATTTCCTGGGTAGCTAGCTTCATAGTCGATATTCCACATTGTGTAGTGGTTTTATCTCAAGGTTAATAAAAGCTGCATCTTGTCAGCCTTGACAAACAAGGAGGTGTAATGGTGGACGTGAAGGTAATGCATTTACTCAGGAGTGTGGCGGGCAAGCAGCCCAATCTGGAGAATAATCACATTTCCGCTCAGAGAGGTTGTCTGCTGTGTGATGGATGGGGCCTTGGAGAGGATACCTGGGCACGCTGTTCTCGTGCACTATTTAATCAAAACATCTGGAATAAAAGGACATGGGCTCACTCAAGACACTTTCTGATATTTCTAGGTTGACCCCAGTCAATCTCTCACACCACATTGTGCCACTTCAGGCGCAGTTAGATTGTGATCAGGACTATCTTGTCACAGTGGGATTCAAACTCGGGGCGTGGAATGGCAAAGAATTCACCAAAATGTTGACTGTAACAAGTCTCAAGGTACGCTTGTTTCACATATAAAAACGTTGACTGTAACAAGTCTGAAGGTACCCTTGTTTTACATATCCAGTCTTTTGGAATGGTTTCTGTAAGAAAGAGATCTCAACTCCCATAGCCCCAGAAACCGCTTTGTGTTTTTCTCCGGTCACTGAGTCAACATGTATCTATGATGTAATAATACTCCTGTCAGAACAACAGAGGAAGGAAGACAAAGCAGAGAAGAGAAGGGTTGGAATGATATTGGATTAGTTTACTCAATCTCTTCATATCGCTCTTCAACCTCAGTTCACTTTTTACACCATAGGCCAGAGATGGGAATCTTTGATAGGGGTGGGGGCCACAAAAAACGGAACTCATTATGAGGGGCCGCAGTGGCTCATGGGTCTGCGTATCCACATCCATACCCCCACCCACCCTTGTGACAGTGAAAAGAAGATTGCATTTCCTGCAATTCTACACGTTTTACCATGGTGCGGAGAGAAGATTTTTGAAATTGTATAACTAATTTCATGGTATTCTTCTTCTTCTAATTTTGCCATGGGGCTGAGAGAAGTGTGCAGTTTTAGAGCTAATATCCTGAAATTCTACACATTTTGCCATGGAGGCAAATGTTGGCAGTCTTTAACATGATAACTGATGATCAATGGGCCCCACCCCGGTTGGTAATTTGACCATGGATGGAGGGGTTTGGGTTTGTGTACTGTTAACGCCGGTACTCAGCTCCAACCCCCAACATAACCTGAACTCACTCACCTTATGTGCTCTGTGTGTCACTTTTATTGTATTCACACTGTCTGTCTGTCTGTCTGTCTGTCTGTCTGTCTGTCTGTCTGTCTGTCTGTCTGTCTGTCTGTCTGTCTGTCTGTCTGTCTGTCTGTCTGTCTGTCTGTCTGTCTGTCTGTCTGTCTGTCTGTACTCACCCCGTCTGTCTGTCTGTCTGTCTGTCTGTCTGTCTGTCTGTCTGTCTGTCTGTCTGTCTGTCTGTCTGTCTGTCTGTCTGTCTGTCTGTCTGTCTGTCTGTCTGTCTGTCTGTCTGTCTGTCTGTCTGTCTGTACTCACCCCGTCTGTCTTGTTTGTCTGTACTCACCCCGTCTGTCTTGTTTGTCTGTACTCACCCAGTCTGTCTTGTTTGTCTGTACTCACCCAGTCTGTCTTGTTTGTCTGTACTCACCCAGTCTGTCTTGTTTGTCTGTACTCACCCAGTCTGTCTTGTTTGTCTGTACTCACCCAGTCTGTCTTGTTTGTCTGTACTCACCCAGTCTGTCTTGTTTGTCTGTACTCACCCAGTCTGTCCTGTCTGTCTGTAGTCCCCCTATGTAACCTGTGTTTCTGTAGTCCCTATTTGCTCTGCCTGTTCCTCTGGGCTCATTCCTATGCTCACACTATCAACTGACTTCTGTATAGTCCTTCATTGACTCGGCAATATTCAACACTCATTGGGAGGGACATGTAACTGTAGAATACCAATTCTTTTATAGTAATCTTTTCTACAAGTTTAGATAGCTGGCCGCTAGACTAGCTGACCAATCTAAAATAAAAATGCTGACATGGGCTACGTAATTGAGTGACTGCTGATGCACAACCATATTATTCTAACTCTCAACATTAAGTTGAGACCCCGACTGAGTCCCCCCCCAACATTTTCAGAATTAAAAAAAGAATAATAATATTGGTCTGCGGGTCTACAAAAGGGGCGGTTGCCCATCCCTACCGTACGCCATTGTGATGCTTCTCAGAATGGGCACCATGCAGCAGACAGTGTTTCCTAAATAGCTGCGTTGTGTTGTGTTGCCATTGTAAGTTCTGCTAATCGCTAACCCTAAAACAGTGAGGCATCCAGTCACATTGTTTATTCCTCTTCTCTCCCCTCATGACCTCAGTGTGATATACAGTATGAGACTTCGTCTGATCTGTCTGATGTTCATGTTTCTCTCTCTGTGTTTTCTGTGTTTCTAGGAAACAAGATGGGGGTGAACCCCGGATCTCAACCACACTAGATCCTCCGTTGTTACAGCCCCCACTGTCCCCGCTCCCGTACACCGCTCCACCGTTCCTCAAGGTAGGAGGGGAGGGAGGGAGTGTATGGAGGGGTTTGGGTTTGTGTACTGTTAACGCCGGTCCTCAGCTCCCACCCCCAACATAACCTGAACTCACTCACCTTATGTGCTCTGTGTGTCACTTTTCTTGTACTCACCCTGTCTGTACTCACCCTGTCTGTCCTGTCTGTCTGTACTCACCCTGTCTGTCCTGTCTGTCTGTACTCACCCTGTCTGTACTCACCCTGTCTGTACTCACCCTGTCTGTCCTGTCTGCCTGTACTCACCCTGTCTGTCTGTCCTCACCCTGTCTGTACTCACCCTGTCTGTCCTGTCTGTCTGTACGCACCCTGTCTGTACTCACCCTGTCTGTACTCACCCTGTCTGTCCTGTCTGTCTGTACTCACCCTGTCTGTCCTGTCTGTCTGTACTCACCCAGTCTGTACTCACCATGTCTGTACTCACCCTGTCTGTACTCACCATGTCTGTACTCACCCTGTCTGTCTGTCTGTACTCACCCTGTCTGTCCTGTCTGTCTGTACTCACCCAGTCTGTACTCACCATGTCTGTACTCACCCTGTCTGTACTCACCATGTCTGTACTCACCCTGTCTGTCTGTCTGTACTCACCCTGTCTGTACTCACCCTGTCTGTCCTGTCTGTCTGTACTCACCCAGTCTGTCCTGTCTGTCTGTACTCACCCGGTCTGTCCTGACTGTCTGTACTCACCCGGTCTGTCCTGTCTGTCTGTACTCACCCTGTCTATACTCACCCTGTCTGTCTGTCCTCACCCTGTCTGTACTCACCCTGTCTGTACTCACCCTGTCTGTTCTCACCCTGTCTGTACTCACCCTGTCTGTCCTGTCTGTCTATACTCACCCTGTCTGTCTGTACTCACCCTGTCTGTACTCACCCCGTCTGTCCTGTCTGTCTGTACTCACCCTGTCTGTATGTCTGTCCTGTCTGTCTGTACTCACCCTGTCTGTCCTGTCTGTCTGTACTCACCCTGTCTGTCCTGTCTGTCTGTCTGTCTGTCTGTCTGTCTGTCTGTCTGTCTGTCTGTCTGTCTGTCTGTCTGTCTGTCTGTCTGTCTGTCTGTCTGTCTGTCTGCCTGCCTGTCTGTCTGTCTGTCTGTCTGTCTGTCTGTCTGTCGCCCCCCCCCCCCCCCCCCCCCCCCCCCCCTATGTAACCTGTGTTTCTGTAGTCCCTATTTGCTCTGCCTGTTCCTCTGGGCTCATTCCTATGCTCACACTATCAACTGACTTCTGTATAGTCCTTCATTGACTCGGCAATATTCAACACTCATTGGGAGGGACATGTAACCGTAGAATGACTATTATTTGATATTAATCTTTTCTTTGACTTGTGGAGTGTGTGTGTGTGTGTGTGTGTGTGTGTGTGTGTGTGTGTGTGTGTGTGTGTGTGTGTGTGTGGTCGTGTGTGTGGTCGTGTGTGTGGTCGTGTGTGTGGTCGTGTGGTGTTGTGTGTGACATTCAGAGAGAGACGGGACAATGCAACACAGAGAACCCAGAGAACGCGTCGTCCACATAATGAGACAGGGCAGGGTTACATGGGCCTCCAGGGGCCCAGAGGGCCACACCAGGGGGGCGGGGGAGCCGCTGGAATGTGTCAGCCCTGACACGGCTCACGGAGGACGCAGCCTGGCGGTGGTAGTCCCCTCTGTCACAGTGTGTGTGTGTGTGTGTGTGTGTGTGTGTGTGTGTGTGTGTGTGTGTGTGTGTGTGTGTGTGTGTGTGTGTGTGTGTGTGTGTGTGTGAAGGATGGCAGCCACAGACAGAGGGTGACACACACACAGATCCTCTCTCTCTCTACACCTGTGACAGAGACAAACACACAGTGTGACTTATCTGTATGCAGACACGGACGAGCGCACCAGACAGTGTCCACATCCCACCGTTGTTTATCATATGGGGAGAAGTACTAATTAAGATGGCTTCTGTCCTGTGTGTGTGTGTGTGTGTGTGTGTGTGTGTGTGTGGTGTGTGTGTGTGTGTGTGTGTGTGTGTGTGTGTGTGTGTGTGTGTGTGTGTGTGTGTGTGTGTGTGTGTGTGTGTGTGTGTGTGTGCGTGCGCGCGCTGACGTGGCTTCACCTGCTCCCCCCTGACAGCTAACACACTGTTTTAGGCTGATACAGGAGGAGAGGAGGACTTGAGAGGTATAGATGTTTTGTTTGCAATTTTAGTTTCTTCCATCTCAACTCAGACACTTTCCCAGATTCTATAGCCCCGTTAACTTCTCCCTATGCTAGAATGCAGTGGCAGCACTTTTTAGGCCTTAA
The DNA here is from genome assembly GCF_016432855.1 of Salvelinus namaycush. NCBI lineage: Eukaryota > Metazoa > Chordata > Actinopteri > Salmoniformes > Salmonidae > Salvelinus > Salvelinus namaycush. The sequence goes on from NC_052322.1 coordinate 20,730,246, forward strand.
CCACCCATCAAAAGCCTCTTTACAGGGAGACCCAGATGTGCCACGCCATCTTCATTCTCATCAAGTATCACTCAGGGAGGTAGACTCCGCTTTCAAGGAGCTAATGATGGGAGGTAATTGCTCTTGATATGTAGGATATTTACTAAGAGGTCGTAAACTCACTTCTCCTGGAGAAGAAGCAGGAGCTGTAGTGTGGTAGCTGTATACCTACTCTAGTGTGGTAGTTGTATACCTACTCTAGTGTGGTAGCTGTATACCTACTCTAGTGTGGTAGATGTATACCTACTCTAGTGTGGTAGTTGTATACCTACTCTAGTGTGGTAGTTGTATACCTACTCTAGTGTGGTAGCTGTATACATCCTCTAGTGTGGTAGTTGTATACCTACTCTAGTGTGGTAGTTGTTTACCTACTCTAGTGCGGTAGATGTATACCTACTCTAGTGTGGTAGTTGTATACCTACTCTAGTGTGGTAGTTGTATACCTACTCTAGTGTGGTAGCTGTATACCTACTCTAGTGTGGTAGCTGTATACCTACTCTAGTGTGGTAGTTGTATACCTACTCTAGTGTGGTAGTTGTATACCTACTCTAGTGTGGTAGTTGTATACCTACTCTAGTGTGGTAGCTGTATACCTACTCTAGTGTGGTAGCTGTATACCTACTCTAGTGTGGTAGCTGTATACCTACTCTAGTGTGGTAGCTGTATACCTACTCTAGTGTGGTTGTTGTATACCTACTCTGTGTGGTAGCTGTATAGCTACTCTAGTGGGTAGTTGTATACCTACTCTAGTGTGGTAGTTGTATACCTACTCTAGTGTGGTAGTTGTATACCTACTCTAGTGTGGTAGCTGTATACCTACTCTAGTGTGCTAGCTGTATACCTACTCTAGTGTGGTAGTTGTATACCTACTCTAGTGTGGTAGTTATATATCTACTCTAGTATGGTTGTTTGTTACCTACTCTAGTGTGGTAGTTGTATACCTACTTTAGTGTGGTAGTTGTATACCTACTCTAGTGTGGTAGTATAGTGTGGTAGTTGTATACCTACTCTAGTGTGGTAGTTGTATACCTACTCTAGTGTGGTAGCTGTATACCTACTCTAGTGTGGTAGTATAGTGTGGTAGTTGTATACCTACTCTAGTGTGGTAGTTGTATACGTACTCTAGTGTGGTAGTTGTAGCTGTATATCTACGCTAGTGTTTTAACTGTATACTTACTCTAGTGTGGTAGCTGTATACCTACTGTAGTGTGGTAGTATAGTGTGGTAGTTGCATACCTACTCTAGTGTGGTAGCTGTATACCTACTCTAGTGTGGTAGTATAGTGTGGTAGTTCTATACCTACTCTAGTTTGGTAGTTGTATACCTACTCTAGTGTGGTAGTTGTATACCTACTCTAGTGTAGTAGTATAGTGTGGTAGTTGTTTACCTACTCTAGTGTGGTAGTTTTTATACATACTCTAGTGTGGTAGCTGTATACCTACTCTAGTGCAGTAGTATAGTGTGGTAGTTGTATACCTACTCTAGTGTGGTAGCTGTACACCTACTCTAGTGTGGTAGTTGTATACCTACTCTAGTGTGGTAGTTGTATACCTACTCTAGTGTGGTAGTTGTATACCTACTCTAGTGTGGTAGTTGTATACCTACTCTAGTGTTGTAGTTGTAAACCTACTCTAGTGTGGTAGCTGTATACCTACTCTAGTGTGGTAGTTGTATACCTCTCTAGTGTGGTAGCTGTATACCTACTCTAGTGTGGTAGCTGTATACCTACTCTAGTGTGGTAGCTGTATACCTACTCTAGTGTGGTAGTTGTATACCTACTCTAGTGTGGTAGTTGTATACCTACTCTAGTGTGGTAGTTGTATACCTACTCTAGTGTGGTAGCTGTATACCTACTCTAATGTGGTAGCTGTATATCTGCTCTAGTGTGGTAACTGTATACCTACTCTAAAGTGGTAGCTGTATATCTACTCTAGTGTGGTAGGTGTATACCTACTCTAGTGTGGTAGCTGTATACCCACTCTCGTGTGGTAGCTGTATAGCTACTTTAGTGGGGTAGCTGTATACCTACTCTAGTGTGGTAGCTGTATACCTACTCTAGTGTGGTAGCTGTATACCTACTCTAGTGTGGTAGCTGTATACCTACTCTAGTGTGGTAGTTGTATACCTCTCTAGTGTGGTAGCTGTATACCTACTCTAGTGTGGTAGTTGTATACCTACTCTAGTGTGGTAGTTGTATACCTACTCTAGTGTGGTAGTTGTATACCTACTCTAGTGTGGTAGCTGTATACCTTCTCTAATGTGGTAGCTGTATACCTACTCTAATGTAGTAGCTGTATACCTACTCTAGTGTGGTAATTGTATACCTACTCTAGTGTGGTAGCTGTATACCTACTCTAGTGTGGTAGCTGTAAACCTACTCTAGTGTGGCATGTGTACACCTACTCTAGTGTGGTAGATGTATACCTACTTTAGTGTGGTAGTTGTATACCTACTGTAGTGTGGTAGCTGTATACCTACTCTAGTGTTCTAGCTGTATACCTACTCTAGTGTGGTAGTTGTATACCTACTCTAGTGTGGTAGTTGTATACCTACTTTAGTGTGGTAGTTGTATACCTACTCTAGTGTGATAGCTGTATACCTACTCGAGTGTGGTAGTTGTATACCTACTCTAGTGTGGTAGTTGTATAACTACTCTAGTGTGGTAGTTGTAGCTGTATACCTACTCTAGTGTGGTAGCTGTACACCTACTCTAGTGTGGTAGTTGTATACCTACTCTAGGGTGGTAGTTGTATACCTACTCTAGTGTGGTAGTTGTATACCTACTCTAGTGTGGTAGCTGTATTCCTACTCTAGTGTGGTAGTTGTATACCTACTCTAGTGTGGTAGCTGTATACCTACTCTAGTGTGGTTGTTGTATACCTACTCTAGTGTGGTAGCTGTATACCTACTCTGGTGTGGTAGTTATATACCTACTCTAGTGTGGTAGCTGTATACCTACTCTAGTGTGGTAGCTGTATACCTACTCTAGTGTGGTAGTTGTATACCTACTCTAGTGTGGTAGCTGTATACCTACTCTAGTGTGGTAGCTGTATACCTACTCTAGTGTTGTAGTTGTAAACCTACTCTAGTGTGGTAGCTGTATACCTACTCTAGTGTGGTAGTTGTATACCTCTCTAGTGTGGTAGCTGTATACCTACTCTAGTGTGGTAGCTGTATACCTACTCTAGTGTGGTAGTTGTATACCTACTCTAGTGTGGTAGTTGTATACCTACTCTAGTGTGGTAGTTGTATACCTACTCTAGTGTGTAGCTTTATCCTACTCTAATGTGGTAGCTGTATACCTGCTCTAGTGTGGTAACTGTATACCTACTCTAAAGTGGAAGCTGTATATCTACTCTAGTGTGGTAGGTGTATACCTACTCTAGTGTGGTAGCTGTATACCCACTCTAGTGTGGTAGCTGTATAGCTACTCTAGTGGGGTAGCTGTATACCTACTCTAGTGTGGTAGCTGTATACCTACTCTAGTGTGGTAGCTATATACCTACTCTAGTGTGGTAGCTGTATACCTACTCTAGTGTGGTAGTTGTATACCTACTCTAGTGTGGTAGTTGTATACCTACTCTAGTGTGGTAGTTGTATACCTACTCTAGTGTGGTAGTTGTATACCTACTCTAGTGTGGTAGTTGTATACCTACTGTAGTGTGGTAGTTGTGTACCTACTCTAGTATGGTTATATATTGTGGTAGTTGTAAACCTACTCTAGTGTGGTAGCTGTATACCTACTCTAGTGTGGTAGCTGTATACCTACTCTAGTGTGGTAGTTGTATACCTACTCTAGTGTGATAGTTGTATACCTACTCTAGTGTGGTAGTTGTATACCTACTCTAGTGTGGTAGTTGTATACCTACTCTAGTGTGGTAGCTGTATACCTACTCTAATGTGGTAGCTGTATATCTGCTCTAGTGTGGTAACTGTATACCTACTCTAAAGTGGTAGCTGTATATCTACTCTAGTGTGGTAGGTGTATACCTACTCTAGTGTGGTAGCTGTATACCCACTCTCGTGTGGTAGCTGTATAGCTACTTTAGTGGGGTAGCTGTATACCTACTCTAGTGTGGTAGCTGTATACCTACTCTAGTGTGGTAGCTGTATACCTACTCTAGTGTGGTAGCTGTATACCTACTCTAGTGTGGTAGTTGTATACCTCTCTAGTGGTAGCTGTATACCTACTCTAGTGTGGTAGTTGTATACCTACTCTAGTGTGGTAGCTGTATACCTTCTCTAATGTGGTAGCTGTATACCTACTCTAATGTAGTAGCTGTATACCTACTCTAGTGTGGTAGCTGTATACCTACTCTAGTGTGGTAGCTGTATTCCTAATCTAGTGTGGTAATTGTATACCTACTCTAGTGTGGTAGCTGTATACCTACTCTAGTGTGGTAGCTGTAAACCTACTCTAGTGTGGCATGTGTACACCTACTCTAGTGTGGTAGATGTATACCTACTTTAGTGTGGTAGTTGTATACCTACTGTAGTGTGGTAGCTGTATACCTACTCTAGTGTTCTAGCTGTATACCTACTCTAGTGTGGTAGTTGTATACCTACTCTAGTGTGGTAGTTGTATACCTACTTTAGTGTGGTAGTTGTATACTACTCTAGTGTGATAGCTGTATACCTACTCGAGTGTGGTAGTTGTATACCTACTCTAGTGTGGTAGTTGTATAACTACTCTATGTGGTAGTTGAAGCTGTATACCTACTCTAGTGTGGTAGCTGTACACCTACTCTAGTGTGGTAGTTGTATACCTACTCTAGGGTGGTAGTTGTATACCTACTCTAGTGTGGTAGTTGTATACCTACTCTAGTGTGGTAGCTGTATTCCTACTCTAGTGTGGTAGTTGTATACCTACTCTAGTGTGGTAGCTGTATACCTACTCTAGTGTGGTTGTTGTATACCTACTCTAGTGTGGTAGCTGTATACCTACTCTGGTGTGGTAGTTATATACCTACTCTAGTGTGGTAGCTGTATACCTACTCTAGTGTGGTAGCTGTATACCTACTCTAGTGTGGTAGTTGTATACCTACTCTAGTGTGGTAGCTGTATACCTACTCTAGTGTGGTAGCTGTATACCTACTCTAGTGTGGTAGTTGAAACCTACTCTAGTGTGGTAGCTGTATACCTATCTAGTGTGTAGTTGTATACCTCTCTATGTGGGTCTGTATACCTACTCTATTGGGTAGCTGTATACTACTCTAGTGTGGTAGTTGTATACCTACTCTAGTGTGGTAGTTGTATACCTACTCTAGTGTGGTAGTTGTATACCTACTCTAGTGTGGTAGCTGTATACCTACTCTAATGTGGTAGCTGTATACCTGCTCTAGTGTGGTAACTGTATACCTACTCTAAAGTGGAAGCTGTATATCTACTCTAGTGTGGTAGGTGTATACCTACTCTAGTGTGGTAGCTGTATACCCACTCTAGTGTGGTAGCTGTATAGCTACTCTAGTGGGGTAGCTGTTACCTACTCTAGTGTGGTAGCTGTATACCTACTCTAGTGTGGTAGCTATATACCTACTCTAGTGTGGTAGCTGTATACCTACTCTAGTGTGGTAGTTGTATACCTACTCTAGTGTGGTATGTGTATACCTACTCTAGTGTGGTAGTTTTGTATACCTACTCTATGTGGTATTGTATACCTACTCTAGTGTGGTAGTTGTATACCTACTGTAGTGTGGTAGTTGTGTACCTACTCTAGTATGGTTATATATTGTGGTAGTTGTAAACCTACTCTAGTGGGGTAGCTGTATACCTACTCTAGTGTGGTAGCTGTATACCTACTCTAGTGTGGTAGTTGTATACCTACTCTAGTGTGGTAGTTGTATACCTACTCTAGTGTGGTAGTTGTATACCTACTGTAGTGTGGTATCTGTATACCTACTCTAGTGTGCTAGCTGTATACCTACTCTAGTGTGGTAGTTGTATACCTACTCTAGTGTGGTAGTTATATATCTACTCTAGTATGGTTGTTTGTTACCTACTCTAGTGTGGTAGTTGTATACCTACTTTAGTGTGGTAGTTGTATACCTACTCTAGTGTGGTAGTTGTATACGTACTCTAGTGTGGTAGTTGTAGCTGTATATCTACGCTAGTGTTTTAACTGTATACTTACTCTAGTGTGGTAGCTGTATACCTACTGTAGTGTGGTAGTATAGTGTGGTAGTTCTATACCTACTCTAGTGTGGTAGCTGTATACCTACTCTAGTGTGGTAGTATAGTGTGGTAGTTCTATACCTACTCTAGTTTGGTAGTTGTATACCTACTCTAGTGTGGTAGTTGTATACCTACTCTAGTGTAGTAGTATAGTGTGGTAGTTGTTTACCTACTCTAGTGTGGTAGCTGTATACCTACTCTAGTGTGGTAGCTGTTAACCTACTCTAGTGTGGTAGTTGTATACCTACTCTAGTGTGGTAGTTGTATACCTACTCTAGTGTTGTAGTTGTAAACCTACTCTAGTGTGGTAGCTGTATACCTACTCTAGTGGTAGTTGTATACCTCACTAGTGTGAGTAGGTATACAACTACCACACTAGAGTAGGTATACAACTACCACACTAGAGTAGGTATAGCAGTCTACCACACTAGAGTAGGTATACAGCTACCACACTAGAGAGGTATACAACTACCACACTAGAGTAAGGTATCAGCTACCACACTAGAGTAGGTTTTTTTTTACAACTACAACACTAGAGTAGGTATACAACTACCACACTAGAGTAGGTATACAACTACCACACTAGAGTAGGTTAACAGCTACCACACTAGAGTAGGTAGAGCAGCTACCCACTATAGTAGGTAAACAACTACACCCTATACTACTACACTAGAGTATGTATACAAACTAACCACACGAGAGTAGGTATAAAGCAACGACCAAATCTAGAGTAGGTAGAGAACTACCAAACTATACTACCACACTAGAGTAGGTATATAGCTCCACAAAGATAGAGAGTATGCAACTACCACACTATTACTACGCCCCTACCAGTAGGTATACAGCTACACACTAGAGTAAAGTATACAGTTAAAACACTAGCGTAGATATATCAGCTACCACTACCACAACTAGAAGTAAACGTATACCAACTACCACCTATGAGTAGGTATAAACTACCACCTAAGTAGGTATACAACTACCACACTAGAGTAGGTACAAACAACCATACTAGAGTAGATATATACTACCACACTAGAGTAGGTATACAACTACCACACTAGAGTAGGGTATACAGCTACACACTAGAAGTAGGTCTCAGATACCACACTACAGTAGTGTATATCAACTACCACACTAGAGTATGGTATACAACTACCACACTAGAGTAGGTATAGCAACTACCACACTAAGTAGGTATACCCGCTAACAGCACTAGAGTGGTTACAGCTACCACACTAGAGAGGTTTACAACTACCACAATATATAACCTACTAGAGTAGGTACACAAACTACCACCTACAGTAGGTATACAACTACCACACTAGAGTAGGTATACACTACCACATCTAGAGTAGGTTATAACAACTACCACACTAAGTCGGTATACAACTACCACACTAGAGTAGGTATACAACTACCACACCTAGAGTAGGTTACAGCACCACACTAGGTAGGTATATAGCATACCAACTAGAGTAGGGGTATAACAGCTACCACACTATAGTAGGTCTACAGCTAACCCCACTAGAGTACGCTATACAGCTACACACTAGAGTGTATACAGCTACCACACTAGGAGTAGGTAACACCTACCCACTAGATAGATATACAGCTTACCACTTTAGAGTAGGTATAAACAGTTTACCACCTATGAGCATGTATACAGCTACCACTTAGCGTTAGGTATAAGCTACAACACTAGAGAGGTAATACCACTACCCACTAGAGTTAGGTATACAACTAGCCACACTAGATTAGGTATACAACTACCACACATAGAGTAGGTATACAGCTACCACACTAGAGTAGTTTTGGTATACAGCTACCACACGAGAGAGGTATACAACTACAACACTTAGAGTAGGTATAGCAGCTACCACACTTAGAGTAGGTTTCAACTACAACACTAGAGTAGGTATAGCAGCTACCACACTATAGTAGGTATACAGCTACCACACTAGATAGGTATACAACTACCACACTAGAGTAGGTACTACAGCTACCGACACTAGAGTAGGTATACCGCTACACACTAGAGTAGGTATAATAACGTACCACACCATAGTAGTTATACGCTACCACCTAAGTAGGTATACAACAACATCACACTAAGAGTAGGTATACAGCTACCACACTAGATAGGTATACAACTACCACACTAGAGTAGATACAGGCTACCACACTAGAGTAGGTACTAGCAACTACCACACTAGAGTAGTATACAACTACCACCCCACCCTAGAGTAGTATACAACTACAACACTAGAGTAGGTGTAGCAGCTACCACACTAGAGTAGGTAAACAGCTACAACTACCACACTAAGAGTAGTTTATACAACTACCAACACTAGAGTAGGTATACAACTACCACACTCGAGTAGGTATACAGCTAACCACTAGAGTAGGTATACAACTACCACAACTTAAAGTAGGTAACAACTACCACACTAGAGTAGGTATACAACTACCACACTAGAGTATAGGTAGTACAGCTAGAACACTAGAGTAGGTATACAGCTACACACTACCAGTAGGTATACAACTACCACACTAAAGTAGGTTATACATCTACCCACTAGAGTAGGTGTACACATGCCACACTAGAGTAGGTTTACAGCTATCCACACTAGAGTAGGTATACAGCTACCACACTAGAGTAGGTATCTCAAATTACCACACTAATTAGGAATACAGCTACTACATTAGAGTAGGTATCGCAGCTACACATTAGAGAGGTATACAGCTACAGCACTAGAGTCAGGTATACAACTACACACTAGAGTAGGTATACAACTACCACACTAGAGTAGGTATCAACTACCACACTAGAGTAGGTATACATGCTACCACACTAGAAGAGGTATACCACTACCACACTAGAGTAGGTATACAACAACCACACTAGAGAGGTATACAGCTACCACACTAGAGTAGGTATACAGCTACCACACTAGAGTAGGTATACAGCTACCCACTAAAGTAGCTATACAGGCTACCACACAAGTGGGTATACAAGCTACCACACTAGAGTAGGTATACACACTACCCAACTAGATTAGATATACAGCTACCACTTTTAGAGTAGGTATACAGTTCCACACTAGAGCAGATATACAGCTACCACATTAGAGTAGGTTACAGCTACCACCCTAGAAGTAGGTATACAATTTATTATTAATATAACTACCACACTAGAGTAGGTATAGCACTACCACACTAGAGTAGGTATACAACTACCAACTAAGAGTAGGTATACAACTACCACAACTAGAGTAGGTATACAGCTACCACACTAGAGTAGGTATAAGCAGCTACCACACTAGAAGTAGGTTTACAACTACCACAATATATAACCATACTAGAGTAAGGTACACACTACCCACCTACAGTAGGTAATACAACTACCACACTAGAGTAGTATAAACAACTAACCACACAGAGTGAGGTTATACCACTACCACACTTGATTAGGGTAGACAACTACCACACTAGAGTAGGTTATCAATACCACACTAGAGTAGGTATACAGCTACCCACTAGAGTCGGTATATACGACCACCCTAAGTAGGTATAAGCTACCACACTATGTAGGTATACAGTCTACCACACTAGAGTAGCTATACAGCTACCACACTAGAGTGGGTATACAGCTACCACACTAGAGTAGGTATCACCTACCACACTATAGTAGATTACAGCTTCCACTTTAGAGTAGGTATACACGTTACCACAAGAGCAGGTAGTACAGCTACCACATTAGAGTAGGTCTACAGCTACCACACTAGAGTAGGTATACAACTACCACACTAGAGTAGGTATACGACTACCACACCAGAGTAGATATACAACTACCACACTAGAGTAGGTTTACAACTACCACACTAGAGTAGGTATACAGCGCCCACACTAGAGAGTATACAACTACCACACTAGAGTAGTATCAGCTACCACCTATAGTAGGTTTACAACTACAACACTAGAGTTAGGTATAACAGCTACCACAACTAGAGTAGGTATAACAGTACCACACTAGAGTAGGTATACAACTACCTACACTAGAGTAGTTATACAGCTACACACTAGAGTAGGTATACAGCTACCACACTAGAGTAGGATATAACTACTCACACCAGAGTAAGGTATACAGCTACCACCACTAGAGTAGGTATACAACAACCACACTAGAGTAGGTAATACGCTACCACACTAGAGTAGGTATACAACTACCAACCACACTAGAGTAGGAATACAGCTACCACACTAGAGTAGGTATACAACTACCACACATAGTCGGTATTACAACTAACCACCCTAGAGTTAGGTATACAACTAACCACACTAGAGGAGGTGTACAGCTACCACACTAGAGTAGGGTATACAGCTACAACTCACATAGAGTAGTTATTAACAACTAACCACACTAGAGTCGGTATACAAACTACACACGCGAGTAGTATACGAGCTATCAGAAAAAAAACACTAGAGTAGGTACATAGCAACTACCCACACTAAAGTAGGTATCAACTACCACACTAGAGTATGGTATAGCACTACCACACTAGAGTAGGTATACAGCTAGAACACTAGAGTAGTTATACAGCTTACCACACTTTCAGTAGGTATACAACTCCACACTAAAGTAGGTATACACTACCACACTAGAGTAGGTGTAGCACCAGCCACATATAGGAGGTTTTACAGCTACCACACTAGAGTAGGTCTCAGATACCACACTAGAGTAGGTATACAAATTACCAACACTAATTTAGGAATACAGCTATCTACATTAGAGTAGGTATACAGCTACCACATTATAGAGGTATACAGCTACCACACTAGAGTAGGTATCAACTACAACACTAGAGTAGGGATACAACTCCGAAACACTAGAGTAGTATACAACTACCAACTAGAGTAGTATACAGCTACCACACTAGAGAGGTTATACAACTACCACACTAGAGTAGGTATACAGCTACACACTAGAGTAGGTATACAGCTAACCACCCTAGAGTAGGTCTACAGCTACCACACTAGAGTAGAGTATACAGCGACCCACTAAAGTAGCTATACAGCTACCAACGAGAGTGGTTAATACAGCTACCACACTAGAGTAGGTATAGCACCTACCACACTAGAGTAGATATACAGCTACCACCTTTGAGTAGGTATACATTTACCACACTATAGCAATATACAGCTACCACATTGAGTAGGTATACAGCTAACCACACACTAGAGTAGGGTATACAACTTACCACACTAGAGGAGGTATACACCTACCACCTAGAGTATGGTTATACAACTACCACACTTAGAGTAGGTATACATCTACCACCTAGAGTAGGTATACGCTACCACACAAGAGGTATAGGCAGGCTACCACACTAGAGAGGTATACAACTACCACACTAGAGTAGGTATACAGCTACCACACTAGAGTAGGTTTACCCAAAACTAACACACACTAGAGTAGGTTATAACAACTACCACACTAGAGTAGGTTATACCACTACCACACTAGAGTAGGTATACAACTAACACACTAGAGTAGGTATACAACACCACTGAATAGGTATACAGCTACGCCACTAGAGTATGTTCAACTACCACACTATACTACTGCACTAGTAAGGTATACAGCTACCACACTAGAGTATGTATAAAAACTACACACTAGAGTAGGTAACCACTACCACCACTATACTACTACACTAGAGTAGGTATACACTACCCACTAGAGTAGGTATACAAACTACCAAACTAGAGTAGTTAAGAACTACACACTATAGATACTACCACACTAGAGTAGGTATACAGCCTCCACACTAGAGTAGGTATCACTACCACACTATACTACCACCTACAGTAGGTATACAGCTACCACACTAGAGTAAGTATACAGTTAAAACACTAGCGTAGAATACAGCTTACAACTACCACCTAGAGTACGTATACACTACCACCTAAGTAGGTATACACTAACCACACTATACTACCACACTACA